>NC_134107.1:104169536-104469536 GCF_040939455.1 Microcebus murinus
CCAGGTGACAGACTCTTTGAGACTCTGTCTCAAAAAAAAAAAAAGAGAATTCTAGAAGAAAATGCAGGAAAAACTCCCTAGATATTGGCTTAGGCAAAAAAAATTTATGACTAAGATTCCAATGGCAATTACAGCAACAACAAAAATATTAATAAATAAATGGGACTTGATTACATTAAAAAGCTTCTGCACAGCTAATGAAATAATCAACAGAGCAAATAGACAATCTACAGAATGGGAGAAAATATTTGCAAGCTATACATCCAATAAAGGGCTAATAATGAGAATGACAAAGAACATAAGCAAATCAGCAAGAAAAAACTAAACAACCCCATTAAAAAATGGGCAAAAGACATGAACAGAAGCTTTCCAAAAGATAGACAAATGGCCAACAAACAAGAAAAAAGGGTCAATATCAGTAATCATCAGGGAAATGCAAATTAAAACCACAATGAGATATCACATTACCCCAGTTAGAATGGTTTTTATTAAAAAGTCCAAAAACAATAGATGCTGGTGTGGATGTAGAGAAAAAGGAATGCTTATATACTTTTGTTAGGAGTGAAAATTAGTACAACTTCTATGGAAAACAATAGGGAGATTCCTCAAATAGCTAAAAGTAGACTTACCATTTGATCCAGCAATCCCATTACTGAGTGACTACCCAAAGGAAAAGAAGTCATTTTATCAAAAAGACACTTGATATGTTCATTGAATGTTTATTGCAGCACAATTCACAACTGCAAATATGTGGAATCAACCCAAGTGCCCATCAATTCATGAGTGGATTAACAAAATGTAGTATATGTATACCGTGGAATATTACTCAGCCACGAAAAAGGATGAACTAATGTCTTTGGCAACAATTTGGATGGAACTGGAGACCATTATCTTAAGTGAATTATCTCAAGAATGGAGAAACAAACACCACATGTACTCACTATTAAATGGGTATATACATACATAGTGAGTGAGATGTGCACCATCTGGGGGATGGTCATGATGGAGACTCAGACTTTTGGGGGGAGGGGGGGAAATGGGCATTTATTGAAACCTCAAAATCTGTACCCCCATAATATGCCAAAAGAAAAAAAAAAAAAAGAAAAAAAAAAAAAAAAAAAAAATTGGAACTAATCAATGAGCACACATGTGCACAGAGGGAAAAATGTAAATCATTAAATAAATAGATACAGTATAATAATTATATAGTTAAAGGTATTTGCATGGCATATTTTTTGAAATAATATTGAAGGTTTGAGGAAAGTCTTCCCAAAAGAGAAGTAAAGTATCCAGGGTCTATATTCTATGCAGTGAAAGGCCTTATATGAAGTAATAAAACTGTGGCTTTATTGAGGGATGCAAAATGATAAGCTTTGTGTTTGAGAGAGATGACTTTGGTAGATATATCTAGTATGTTTTAAAGGATGAATATTCTATAGCTGGAGAGACAATCTAAGCATATAAATCAATCATCCAAAAGAAGAAGAAATGATAAATTCGCATACACCTATGAAGTAGAATTTATGTCTTAGTAAATAATAGAAAAACTAGGTGGGTGACTGTGCTATTAAATGATATCTGGAATCAAGTGAATTATAGATTGAATAATTTTTTCAAGATAAATAATAATATTTCTTTTATACCCATTTATTTTGAGAAGTCTATAGTCCACCTGATTGGTGATGTCCAAAAAACAATTGGATAGGTGACTCTGAAACTAAACAGAGGACTTAGGGGTAGATATGTACCTAAAATCATGAAATTAAATCTGATTACTTCTTAAGTATATGAAGAAGAAGAAGAGTGCTGAAGAAAGAACATGAGAGAAGAGCTGAGAGCACTTGAGAAATGTGAAGATATCTGAACACCCCCTTCACTCCCTCCCCTCGCCAGTCCTCATATTATTCTGTGGCTCAGATGCAGTTAAATCAGTACATTTAAATAATTAAGTAATAACAGCTAATATTAACACTTATTTTGCCCTATGAGCTAAAAAGACACCATTTAAGCCTTTTTTAAAAATTAATTTGTTTGATTCTCTTAAAAACAAACTATAGTGAATACTATCATTCTCAATTTATAGAAGAGTAAACTGAGCAGTAGAAGGTTAAGTAATTTGCCCATGATTACCACACAGTAATTTCTGAAACCAAATAAAAATAGAAATCTGGTAAGATCTCAGAGTAAGAAAGAGTCATGTAGCTGCAGCTGCTCCATTTTAGAATTATAATTTTTTTCTGAGTTTTTTTAGAGCCTTACTCCAGATGCTAACTATCCAGGCATGTTGGAGGTAAACAAGCTTCATACAATTTTGTGAATGAGATTTCTCATTCACAATTGGATACAAACAATGTAGTGGTGTAGGAAGAATCAGCCTCATCTTAGAAATGCTGGAAAAACCAACATGAATGAAATTGTCCATGAGCACGTGTGTGGGAAGGAGGCTGTATGTTAGAATATGTATGTTGCACTCATGATTAGATTTTCTTTGGAATAACCAGGTCAGAGAGAATCCAGGACAGAAACACTGTAACAGGCCTTCTTGCGTTGCCTAAACTAATCCACTTTGCCCCCGACACAGCTCACAAATAGGGGATAAAAATTAGAGGGCAAAAAAACCCATCATAATGAGCATGAGAAGCATCTCATAGGAGTTAATGCCTTTGAGATTAATTAACCAAAAAAGTTTTCTTCCCAGTGATTTCCTTAGAGAGATCTTGAAGCTTGATGTAAGAGGTAAAAGTTTCTGTAAATGGGTTTGTTCTCAGGAGTTTTCCAGTATCTAATTTAAGAAACAGGGACCATTTTCTGAATGTTACCTAATGATGTTAATAGAGATGGCCGTGGAAAGCACATGCTGTGGTCAGTGGTGCACATCCTACATGGCACATGAGACATGTTGGAGCACAGCTGGGGCTGCAAGTGAGACAAACTCAGGGCTGAATGCTGGCAGGACTGAGTGTGTGATTTTCAGCAACTTGCTCATGCTTTCAGTCTCATTTTCTAATCTGTAAATTTGAGATAATAAAAATAAGTATTCACCTCATAGGGTTATTGTGAGAACTAAATGAGATAAAAATGTAAAGGATTAAGCACAGCACTTAGCACATGGTAAATGCTCTATAAACCTTAGCTAACCACAACAAAATTTCACATTTTCTTGGTTTCCCTAACAATTCCTGATGGTAGCTTTAGTTTATCCTGTTCCATCTAGAGTTATAATTAAATTAAATCTATCAATTTGCTCATCTAAGTCCAGTTCAATTTAATACAAACTTAAATTTACAATTGAAAAGACTACCACTCAGTATTGTTGATTCTGTTTAATTGCCTTGACAAATTCTTGATTTCTGGTAGTAGTTATAAGCATTAGTATTGTCATTTCTTATGTTTCCTGAGAATTTTAGACTAATTGGAAACAGGGTCTATTCTTCTGTGATTTTTATCCTATTAAGTCTTTGTTTATATCTATGTATAATTTGTTAACTTGCTCTAATTGCCAAATATACATTGACACAAACTGTTTGATTTTAATATCTGCTACTTTTGTGGGGTCATATGTTCAAGAGTTCAGCATTTCAGTGACTTGACATGGAAGAAAAGTAATTGTGAGAACTATAACAGAAACACAGTTCTATTCAATTTTGTTTCAATGTAACACACTGCATAAGTAAAATTAATATATAATGTATTTTATGTTCAATTTTCAATTCAATTCAAATGCTTTCTTATACACAGTATTCAATATGAGCTGTGATGATTACTGCTATGTGTGAATAGGCCAATGTGAATGGGCCACAGCATACCCAGATGTTTGGTCAAACATTCTGGTCATGTTTGTGAAGGTGTTTTTTTATGCGATTAACATTTGAATCAGTAGACAGAGTGAAGCAGATTGCCCTCCTTAATGTGGGTGGTCCCCATCCAATCAGTTGAAGGGCTGAATAGAACAAAAAGACTAAGTAGGAGAGAACTTTGGCGGCTTGACTGATTAAGCTGGAAGATGAATCTTCTCCTGCTGTCAGGCTGAAACTTACACCATTGACTCTCCTGCTTCTTTCTTTCTTTTAATTTGAGAGAGAGTCTCACTCTGTTGCCTGGGCTAGAGTGCTGTGGCATCAGCCTAGCTCACAACAACCTCAAACTACTAGGCTTAAGCAATCCTTCTGCCTCAGCATCCTGAGTAGCTTGGACTACAGGCATTTGCCACCATGCCCAGCTAATTTTTTTCTGTATATTTTTAGTTGTCCAGCTAATTTCTTTCTATTTTTAGTACTGATGGGATCTTGCTCTTGCTCAGGCTGGTCTTGAACTCCTGAGCTCAAATAATCCTCCCATCTCAATCTCCCAGAGTGCTGCTCTTCTGATTCTTTGTCCTTAAGACTCAGATTGAGGTTACACCATTAGCCATCAGTTCTCCTAGGTCTCTACTTGTGCGCGTGCACACACACACACACACACACACACACATACACCATAGCTATTAAGAGAATAATTCAAATATTTTTAGCATAAAGAAAAGACTAATATTTAAGGTAATGGATATCTCAAGTATACTAATTTGATCTTTACAAATTACATGAATGTACTAAATTATCATATACAAGTGTAGAATCCAAAATATGTACAACTATTATGTATTTTGAAATATACAATAAATTATTGTACACTATAGTCACTCCGATAATCTATTCAACACTAGGTCTTATTTCTTCTAACAAACTGTATATTTATACCCATCCTTCTCTTCATCCTCACTGGTCCAACCCTTCCCTGCCCCTGGTAACTATCTATAGACTGTCTGTCTTCATGAGATCCACTTTCATACCTCACACATATGAGTGAGAACATGTGATAGTTGTCTTTCTATTATTGGATTGTTTTACTTCACATATTGACCTCTAGTTTCATCCATGTTGTTGCAAATGATAGGGTTTTTTAATGGATGAATGATATTTCATTGTGTATATTTACCATGTTTTCTTTATCCATTCATCCATTGATGGGCACTTAGGTCGATTGCATATTTTGGTTATTGTGAATAGTGCTTTGTAGCACTATTCACTGTTGTGAATGTGAGTGTAGATATCTCTTTGATATATTGATTTTCTTTCTTTAGAATATATACCTAGGATGGAATTGCTGGATCATATGGTACTCTAATTTTAATTTTTTGAGGTACCTACATACAGTTTTTCATAGTGGCTGTACTAATTTATATTCCCACCAAAAGTGTATGAGGGTATTTTTTCTCCACATGATTGCCAGCATCCATTATTCCTAGTCTTTTTTTTTTTTTTTTTTTTTTTTTGAGACAGAGTCTCATTTTGTTGCCCAGGCTAGAGTGAGTGCCGTGGCATCAGCCGAGCTCACAGCGACCTCAATCTCTTGGGCTCCAGCGATCCTACTGCCTCAGCCTCCTGAGTAGCTGGGACTACAGGCATGAGCCACCATGCCCAGCTAATTTTTTGTATATATATTTTTTAGTTGGTCAATTAATTTCTTTCTATTTTTAGTAGAGACGGGGTCTTGCTCAGGCTGGTTTCGAACTCCTGACCTTGAGCAATCCGCCCACCTCGGCCTCCCAGAGTGCTAGGATTACAGGTGTGAGCCACCACGCCTGGCCTATTCCTAGTCTTTTTGATAAAAGCCATGTTAACCAGGATGAGATGATATCTCATTGTGGTTTTGATTTGCATTAATCTGATGCTTACTAATATTGAGCATTTTTGATATACCTATTGGCCATTTGTATGTCTTCCCTGGAGAAATGCCAATTCAGACCTTTTCCCCATTTTTTAAACAGAATATTTGGCTTTTGGTATTGAGTTGTTTGAGCCCCTTGCATATTCTGGTTATTATCATTCTGGTTATTATCCATTCTTGTCAGATGGATAGTTTGCAAATATTTTCTCCCATTCTGTGTTATCTCTTTACTTTGTTGATTATTTTCTTTGCTACACAGAAGCTTTTTAGCTTGATATAATCCCATATGTGTATTTTTGCCTTTGTGGTCTGTGGTTTTAAGGTCTTATACACACACAAAAATCATTGCCAGTACAATGTTCTGGAGTGTTTCCCTCAATGTTTTCTTCAAGTAGTTTCATAGTTTCAGGTCTTCATTTAAGTGTTTACTCCATTTTGATTTGATTTTTGTATATGACAAGAGATAAGGATCAGTTTTATTCTTCTGCATATGATTATCCTATTTTCCTAGCACCAGTTGCTGAAGTGATTGTCTTTTCCCCACTGTATATTCTTGCCACCTCAGAAAATGGGTTGCCTCTAAGTGCATACATTTATTTCTGGGTTCTCTATTCTCTTCCATTGATCTGTGTGTCTATTTTTATGTGAGTACCACACAGATTGGGTTACTATAATTTTGTGGTATATTTCAAAGTCGGGCAGTGTGATGCCTCCAGCTTTGATCTATTGATTTAGCTATTCAGGGTCTCTGTGGTTCCATATAAATTTTAGGATTATTTTTCTATTTCAGTGGACTGTCACTGGTATTTTGATAGGATTGCAATAAGTCTGTAAATTTCTTTGAGTAGAATTTTCATTTTAACAGTATTAATTCTTCCAGTTCTTGAGCATGGGATATCTTTTCATATATATTTTTTGTATGAGTGTGTTCCCTTCAATTTATTTTAGCAGTGTTTTATATCTTTTTTTGGATAGATCTTTCACTTCTTTAGTTAAATCGATCCCTAGATATTTTATAATCTTTGTAGCTATTGTAAATAAGATTGCTTTCTTGATTTCTTTTTCAGATTGTTTGCTGTTGTCATATATAAATGTTACTGATTTTTGTATATTGATTTTGGATCCTACAAGTTTGCTAAATTTACTTACCATTTCTAACAGTTTTTTTGGTGGGGATTTTAGGTTTGTCTAATATCACGTCCATAAACAGGACTAATTTGATTGCACTTTAGTTCTTTCTCTTGCCTCATTGCTCTGCACAGGACTTCCAGTATTATGTTAAATAAAAGTGATGAAAATGGGTGTCCTTATCTTGTTATAGATCTTAAAGGAAAGGCTTTCAATTTTCCCCAACTCAATATGATGTTAGCAGTGAGTTTGTCATATATGGCCTTTCTTATTTTGAGGTATGCACTGAAGTTGTTGAGGTCTTTTAGCAAACATAAATGTTGAATTTTATTGAATGCTTTTTCAGCACTTATTGAAATAATCATATGGTTTTTGTTCTTGGTTCTGCTAATATGATGTACCACATTTATTGATTTGCATACATTAAATCATCCTTGGTATGAACTCCACTTGATCATGGTGAATGACCTTTTTAATGTGCTCTTTAATTCAGTTTGCTAGGATTTTGCTGAGGATATTTGCATCTTGTTCATCAGTGATATTGTCTCTAGTTTTCTTTTTTTATTGTGTACTTGTCTGGTTTTGGCATCAGGGTAATGCTGGCCTAGTAGATTTAGTTTAAAAGTAGTCTCTCCTCTTCATTGTTTTTAAGAGTAGAATTGATATTAGTTTTTCCTTAAATGTTTGTTATTAGCCAACAGTGAAGTCCTGGGCTTTTCTTCGAAGGGAGAATTCTTATTATGGATCCAATCTCATTATTCATTGTTGGTTTGTTGAGATTTTCTATTTCTTCATGGTTCAATCTTGGTAGGTTGAATGTGTCCCAAAATTTATCCATTTCTTCTAGGTTTTCCAATTTGTTGGCATATAGTTACTTATAATTACTTATAATAATCTCAAATTATTCTTTGTATTTTGTGGTATCAGTTGTTATGTCTCTGTTTTCATTTCTGATTTTATTATCTGGGTCTTATTTCAAAATTTTTTCTTTTGTTAGTCTAGCTAAAAGTTTATTGATTTTATTTTTTATAAAATCAAGTTTTTATTTTATTGATCGCCTGTATTAGTTTTTAGTCTCAGTTTCATTTATTTCTGCTCTGATAGTTGTTATTTATTTCCTTCTACTAATTGGGGTCTAGTATGTTCTTATTTTTCTAGTTCCTTGAGGTACATTGTCAGATTGTTTATGTAAAGACTTTCAATTTTTTTGCTATATGTGTTTATTGCTATAAACTTGCCTCTTATTAGTGTTTTTCTGTATCCCATAGATTTTTATTTTTCTATTAATATTTCTATTTTCATTTGTTTAAAAATTTTTTTTAATTCATTTCTTTCTTCATTGACTTATTGATCATTCATGAGCATATTGCTTAATTTTCATATGTTTGTGTAGTTTCTGAGGTTCCTGCCATTCTATTTTTATTTCATTGTGGTCAGAAAAGGTGCTTAGTATGATTTCTACTTTTTTGCATTTGTTCAGACTTGTGTGTAGTCTATGATATGGTCTATTCTGGAGAATGTTTCATGTGCTAATGAAAAGAATATATATTTTACAGCAGTTAGGTAAAGTGTTCTTTAAATGTCAATTAGGCCTAGTAGGTCTAGTGTACAGTTTAACTCTAAAATTTCATGGTTGATCTTTTGTCTGGATGAACCACTCATTACTGAGAATAGGGTGTTAAAGTCCTCTACTATTGTTGTGTTACAGTCTATCTCTCCCTTTAGATCTTTGAATGTTTGTTTATATACTTTGGAGCTCCTGTGTTGAGTGCATAGATATTTACAATTGTTATATGCTTATGCTGAATTGACCTCTTTATCATTATACAGTGACTTTGTCTATTTTTACAGTCTTTGATTTGTAGTTGTCTCATCTGATATAACTACAGTTGTCTCATCTGATATAACTATATGCCAACAAATTGGAAAACCTAGAAGAAACTACTCCTACTTTTTTTTCACTTACATAGAATATGTTTTTCCATCCCTCTCCTTCACTTTCAGTCTATGTGTGTCTTTATAGGTGCAGTGGGTTTCTTGCAGTCAGCATATAGTTTGGTATTAATTCTTCATCCATTCAGCCACTGTATGCCTTTTTATTAAAGAATTGAATCCATTTACATTCAGCATTATTATTTATAAGTAAGGATTGCCACTTCATTGCTTATTTTGGTCATTTTGTAGCTCCTCTCTTCCTTTCTTCTTTTCTTACAGTCTTCCATTGTGGTTGAGTAATTTTCTCTGGTAGTATGTTTTAATTTATTGCTTTTTTTTAGTGACTCTATTATAAGTTTTTATATTGTGGTTATCATGAGGCTTACAAGAAATCTTATAGATATAATGGGTTATTTTGAAGAAATGATAACTTAGATCACAAAGAAAAGAATAGAAATAACAGAAAAAACAAAAAAATCCTCTACAATTTAACTCCATTGTCTCCACATTTTGACTTTATGTTTTCTCAACTTATATAGCTTTATATTGCCTGTCTCTCAACAGGTTTCTGTAGGTATTATTATTTTTGACAGATTTATCTTTTGGGCTTCATACTAGAGTTATAAGTGGATTGCATACTACAATTACAGCGTGAGAGTATTTTGAATATGTCTTTGTATGTAATTTTACCTAAGTGTTCTATTCCTTCAAATGTCTTCATTCTGTACATTAGTACTTTTTTTTTCAGAGTGAAGAACTGTCATTAGCACTTCTTAGAAGATGGATCTAATAGTAGTGAATTCTCTCAATTTTTTTTTTTTGTCTGGGAAAGACTTTATCTCCTCTTCACATTGAAGGATGGATTTGCTGGATACAGTATTTTTGGATGGTAGAGATTTTTCCCCCCAGCACTTTGAAAATGTCATTCCACTTACTCCTGACATGTATGGTTTCTGCTGAGAAGTCTATTGGAAGCTGATTTGGAGGTCCTTTGAATTCTTTTGATGCTTTTGGGATCCTCTCTTTGTTCTTCATCTTTGAGAGTTTTATTATTATATAACTTATATAGTCTTATTTGATGTACTCTGACCTTACTATACCAGGATATTTCTCTATTTCTTAAGTTTTGGAAAGGTTTTCATTATTATTTCTTTGAATAAGTTTTCTACCCCTTACTCTTGTCCAACTCTATCTTGAAAAGTAATATTCTTAGATTTGGTCTTTTGACATAGTTTCCTGTACCTTGTAGGGGGTCTTCATTTCCTATCATTTCTTTCCTCCCCCCGCCCCAACCCCGACTGTGTATTTTCAAATAGCCTGTCTTCAGATTCACTGATTCTTTCTTCTGCTTGATCCTTGCTGCTGTTGAGAACCTCTACTAAATTTTTCACTTCAGCTAATGTATTTCTCATTTCCCAGATTTCTGTTTGATTTTTAAAAAATATTTGAATCTGTTAAAGTTTTCTGATAGATATCTGAACTGATTTTCTGAGTTATAATGGAGATATTCGAGTTTCTTTAAGACTGTTATTTTCAATTGTTGGTCAGAGAGTTCACATATTACTGTCTCATTAGAGTTAGTCACTGGTTATTTGTCAATTTGAGATCATGTTTCCCTGTTTGTTGTTTCTTCTGGATATAGAGCTGTGTCTTTGCATTAAAGAATGAGTTATCCCATATCTTCCCTCAGGCTTGTTTGTTTTTACTTTTGGATATGTTTGCTTAGCTATTCTTTGACACTTACCTGTTGATTTTCTTTCTTTCTTTCTTTTTTCTCTCTAGGTCACTGCCTCCTTTTTGTCTTTACATAGTGTTTTAAGCCCAGGTTTGCCCCTGTTTTAGTTAACAATCAGGATGCCACTCATCACTAATGGGGGTGGTCCCAAAAAGGATATCTTAGAAGTATGGGAAGGTTGGCTATGGATTTGTGGCCAGAGGACCTGTGGAACATATCTCCTATAGTGTGGTGCTACTGAACGGCCACTCTGGTTTAGTGTCTCCTTTGGTCAAGTTATAGAGGAACATTTCCAAGGCTGGGAATGGTAGTCCTACCTTCTGCTTTATCTCTGGTTGTCCTCAGGGATGTTTCTCCCTTTAGGCATGCCCTATGCTTTCCATGTGTTGAGGCAGGGGTAAGTCTCCCGTCAGGGAACCCAAGGGGGTAGGAAAGCTGATTGTTCACTTCTATCTCACTTTTTCCAGAATAGAAACTGATGGGGTGGCAGTGGAGGGTTATCACACTTATGGAATACTGATTCTCTTACTTCCATATGAGTCTTACTGTCTACTTTTAGCATTTTCACTTCTCATTGGCCCTGGGCCCTGTCTTATCCTCATATCTGAGTTCTGGGATATTGCTGGTGATGATCTCAGTGCTGTATATTTGTTTTTGGTTTTCTGTGGGGTGCTGGAAGAAGTGAAACCAGGTTGCCTCTATACTGCCATTTTGGAACCAGCAATTTCTCTATTACTATTTATTTATTCATTTATACTATAAATTTATATAGAACTCAGGAAAATCAGCAAGAAAAAAATCAAACCCATCAATAAATGGGCAAAGGACATGAACACAAACTTTTCAAAAGAAGACAGACTAATGACCACAAAACATGAAAAAATGATCAATATCTCTAATCATCAGGGAAATGCAAATCAAAACTACAATGAGATATCACCTAACTCCAGTGAGAATGGCCTTTATCAAAAAGTCCCAAAACAGTAAATGTTGGCATGGATGCAGAGAGATAGGAACACTCATACACTGCTGGTGGAACTGCAAACTAGTACAACCTCTATGGAAAGTAATATGGAGATACTTCAAAGAGCTAAAAGTAGAATCCAGCAATCCCATTGTTGGGCATCTACCCAAAGGAAAAAAAGACATTCTATAAAAAAGAAACCTGGGTTGTTTCCACATCCTTGCAATAGTGAATTGTGCTGTCAAAAACATTCGAGTGCAGATATCTTTATAATAGAATGTCTTATGCTCTTTTGGGTAGATGCCTAATAGTGCTATTACTGGGTGGAATGGTATTTCTATTTTTAGCTGTTTGAGGTATCTCCAAATTCTTTTCCACAAAGGTTGCACCAATTTGCAGTCCCACCAGCAGTGTAAGAGTGTTCCTGTCTCGTCAATTCATGACTGGATAATTAAAATTTGGCATATGTTTATAACAGAATATTACTCAATTCTAAGAAATGACAGTGAGCTAACACCGCTTATATTATCCTGGATTGAGCTTAAGCCCATTATCCAAAGTGAGGTGACACAAGATCAGAAAAATGGGCTCCATATGTACTCGCCATCACATTGGTACTGACTGATTTTCAATATGGTGCTCAAAGGGTGGTGGTGTTCACCAGGGATTTGGGGGGTGGGGAGATAGATCCACACCTGAGAGATGCAGCGAACAGTGTGGAGGGAAAGGGCATACCTCTAACCTTTGGTAAGTAAAGGCAAAATTATAAAACCAAAAAACAAAAAACATTTATCGGGTGTCGGGCAGGTGGGGGTGAGGGGATGGGTTTATATATATACATTATAAGTGCATTGTGCATTGTCGGGGGCATGGGCATGCTTGAAGCTCTGACTTGAGGGGGGAGGGAAGGCAATAGCAGTGTACGTAACCTTAACATTTGTACCCCCTTATTATGCTGAAATAAAAATTTAAAAGTATATATATTAACAAATTCAGCATTTTTTAGAATTTTTCTGTTTTTATCTTCCATTAAAAGAAGATTAATATGCTATGCTAAGACACATTCCATTTTTATAGATTAAATAAAACAGAAACTATTAAGATATTTTCATTTCTTAGAGTACTTATTGAATACTAATGAAATTGAGAATTAATAGAATTGCTAGCTATTAAATAAAAATCTTTAACAAAGAAATTAAAAAAAAAACTTGCACTAGAATGTTTATAGCAGCACAATTCACAATTGCAACGACGTGGAAACAACCCAAGTGCCCATCAATACATGAGTGGATTAATAAAATGTGGTGTATGTATACCATGGAGTTCTACTCAGCCATAAATAAATAAATGGTGATATAGCACATCTTGTATTACCCTGGATAGATCTTGAGCCCATTCTACTAAGAGAAGTATCCCAAGAATGAAAAAACAAGCACCACTTGTACTCACCATCAAACTGGTATTAATTGATCAACACTTATGTACACATATAGTAGTAACATTCATCAAGTGTCGGGCAGGTGGGCGGGAAGGAAGGGATGTGTATATTCATATATATGGGTGTGAATGGGTGCAGTGCACACTATCTGGGGGATGGACAGAACTTGAAGCTCTGACTCAGGCATGGCAAAGGCAATATATGTAACCTAAACATTTATAACCCCCACAATATGTGGAAATAATTTTAAAAAAACAGAGAAGGAGGGAGGTAACATGTTAACCAATCTTTATTATATTCAAGATACAATGTTACATGGTTTAAAGAACTATCTAAATCAATCTTTACAATTCAATGAAGTAGACTTTAATATCTCTATTTTACCAATTAAAAGTAAAGCAAATCATATTAGTTAAGTAACTTGGTAAGATCATAAATCAAACCATGTCTGCCTGATTTCATTACTCTGTCAGCATAAACTCTTACTATTATTCTCAAAGTAGAGCATTAAACTTTTCCTGAAAGATGCTTAATAACACTTCATAAATGTATATCCTGAGGTCCTGACCATCAGTGAAATGTTCCCTAGAAATCATACTTTCATTTACTTTCAATGAAAGTTTGGACAATTCTAAACTGTGAGTGCTCATTTGTCTCCTTTTCTTTACATCCCTGCATCTAGTTAACTGGTATTCTTGAACGTCACTTTGCCAATCTTACTTAGACATCATGGGATGATAATTTATGCCATGATATAAAACTGAAACACAGAGAAATAAGAAATTATGCCTGAAATAGGAACATCTTACTAAAAGATGACTTCTTAGAGGGATGGGTATATACACACCTATTGGGTGTTGTGCACACTTTCTGGGGGATGGACATGCTTGAAGCTCTGACTCGGGTGGGGCAAAGACAAGCTACATAAACTAAACACTTGTACCCCCATAATATGCTGAAATAAAAAATTTTTTTAAAATGACACGCTTGAAGCTCTGGCATGTCAGGGTCAGGGAGGGGTTGCAGGGGCAATATATGTAACCCTAACAATATTTGTACCCCCATAATATGGGGAAATAAAAGGAAAAATTATTTTTAAAAAACTCTTATGTGGCACTGGGCTAGGTATATGCACTTTCTCACTTTAAGCCTGAAATTTTTTTTGTGTGTAGGTATTATTATAATCTGTATTTTATAGATTAAAAAAATGACTTGTCAGTTTGCATGTAGAAGGATGAGTAGAAGTTTGTGTAGGAGTGCAGTCAGGGAAGGGCATCCCAGGGTGGGGGAATAAAATTTATAAAGGCAGAGAATTGCAAATGAATCTATTTTAAAGGTTTTCTGAAGTCTTCTCCAAAATATGCACAGGATTAATCATTTCTGCCTTTGTTTCACTAGTCTACATTGTATGCATTTTTATTAAATATTTATGCCATATTATTGTAATCATTTCTATATTTGCTTCCTATCTTTAGCTTTAAGCTTCATGAGAATAAGATGTACAGATCTTTGTAACTCCAGTGCTTAACATCATAAGCAGTCAATAGATACTTGTTTATTGACAGAACAAGGCAATGAATGCATAAAAAAATGCAAAGTGGTATCTTTAAAGAATGGCAAGAATGAGAGAGATGGGTGAATTTATGGCTGTGACGAGACTAAAGATGTATATTGGGTCTGATTGTTAATTCTACAGATACTATAATAAGTAACAAGTTATTTTAATTCAACCTAATCGTAACAATTATTGAAAATCTTAACCATTTCGGTACCAGTGTCGACTATAGTCGATAGCCACGGATGAACGCGCACAGCCAAGCATCGACTTTAGCCGACAGCCATGATATGACTTTTCTAATTTTTCATTTATCAAAACAAAATTGTGAACATTTAAAAATAATGTAATGAAAACATATATGTATATGTTACGTATTCTGATTGACATTACAAGTAAAGCTGCCTGTAAAGTAAAACAAGCTTTCAGTGCTTTCTAGCTTTCCTCATCACACAAGAGCAAAACGGATTCGTCCTCAATGCACGGCACAAACTAAGGTGCAGACTGTGAGTGCCGGCTGTGGGCAAGGGTTCGGGGCTGGTGAGCGCTGTACCGAAGTGGTAGAAGCAAAGTAGTATTATGCAGTTTGCATTTTGGAAAAATACTACTTTAGAACATGAATTATGACTGTAACATTTTTTAGGACCTCTATGCACATCCTGTCTGTACACTCCAGAGGTCACCTTCAGAGAGTGTCTATGTGCTGAGGGAGCCCCATGTCCTCTGCCTGAAGAAAGTCTCTTGCCAGGGACATCTTTTTAGTCTACATATATGAAACAGACCAGAAGTGCCTGATGATTAATGTTCCCAAGAACACCCACCAGCCAATGCGAGGCAGGAGTTGGTATATAAATACCGCAGCTCCCTTTGCTCCCAGTGGTACAACTTGGAGGCTGTTATGCACCACCTTTCTGAGGATCCCCAGTGGGCTTGAGCCTCAGTTCTCCACAGTGGTGGACCATAGACAATTGTTTAATTGGCTGCCCTTTCCTGTCTCACCTTCCCACTAACTTATCATGCTTCCTGGGATCATCTTCCAGATAAACTGCTTATACCCAAATCTTTGTCTCAGTATATGCTATTAGGCAAATCCAAACTAAATAAAATGTTTGTTTTCTTTTTTTCTAGTAGAAGGAAATCTCGAGGAGAGGCTGGTGATGGTACTTTTGTGATAGATAGATAGATAGATAGATAGATAGATAGATAGATAGATAGATAGGAATAACTCACCAAAACATTTTGCTTATTTAAAAAGAAGAGTTCTTATATTTTGGAAGTTCATATTTATATATGAATAAAAACAACATCAGGAAATGTTTATATATTCATACACTGGAATACTACACTTTGGCAATATGTAAATAGCTTAGTTGGGCAAAAAGTCAGGCACAGAAAGATAAATACCATGTGTTTGCACTCACATGTGGGAGCTAAAAAAACATGAGCTAATAAAAGCAGAGAGTATTATTGTGATTATTATAGGATGGGAAGAGTAGGAGAGAGGGAAAGATGGGAAGAGGTTGGTTAACAGAAAATTACAGACTGATAGGAAGAATGAACTCTGGTGTTCTATAGCACCATGGGGTAAATGGGTTTAACAATAATTTATTGTATATTTGCAGAAAGCTAGAAGAGAGGACTTTGAATGTTCTCAACACAAAGAAACAATAAATCTTTAAGGTAATGACTATGCTACTTATACTGATTTTATTATTACACATTATATACATATAAATCATTTTGTATCCCATAAACATATATAATTATTACAAGTCAATTAAAAATAAAAGAAAAATACATCAAAAAAGTAATATTTAAGTGAAAAAAGCCAATTTCAGCGGCGTTACATTAGTAAAAGTTCAAAGTCTTGTGATATGGTGTTTAGTGACACCACAGTATGAGGTAAAACTCAAAGAAAAACAATGTAATAGTATACACAAAATTCAGGAAAATGATGGTTTCTAGGGAAAATCAAGGGAATGGAATCAGGCTGGGACCCACTGGGAACTCCCAAGGCACTAGCATTACTTTTTTCCTTGAACTGGGTAATGGGACACATGTGTTCAATGTCTCATAGTTCTTTATACTTTACATATTTCTCATTAAGACTATTTTTCTAATTGTTTCATATTTCATAAAAGCATATTTTTTAACAAAAGACATCCAATGGGACAATGAAGAGTAGCTTTCTGATGGTGTCATTATTATAGTATATTACTGATCCAAGAATTATTATAAAATAACATTTTAGATAACAAAATAAATAAATAACAGGCTAGATTGTTTTTCACAAGCTTAGCATTCCATTAACTATAGGTATTATTTCCTTTCTTACCCTAAATGAACTAATACAACATATATTAATGAATGCAATAATCCTACTCTCGAAGCTTGAATAATTATTTTCATAAAGATAAAGTCAATATTCTTAACCAAAACAGAAAAATTGCAAATTGCATGATTGAAAACTTTATTTCTGGCTGATAATTTATTCATTTCAATCAATTTGATTTAGAACAAATTGGTAGGGTTCCGGGGAAAGCAGGAAATAAACACAACAGGCCTCCACTCCTGTGAACATGCATTTGAAAACCCCTCTTCACAGTCTTCCCCATGTCGTGTCACTGACCATCATCATTAGTTGCACTTTTATTATCCATATCATAGGTTTCCACTTTGGATGCCCTCATCATAGCTGTGCTCTGTGCAGGTGCTGTAGGTAAAGCAAAACATATAAGTGAAATTCAGAAAAGGCATCAGTTTTGTAGCACATTCAGAAAGAAACAAAAAGGAATGATAACTGGAGAACACAGGGATATCTTGCAGAAATGTTGGAGGTGAATAGTGAACCCTTTAAAGAAATCAGAATCCACCTGGGGGCAGGTCTTAGATAGTCCTCTTAGGGTGTGCTTGAAGGCAATATCTCAGGAAAGGCTGCTGCTGGAGTCCACTCTACTGAAAACATCCTCCGAACCTCTGCTTCAACATTATTTTATCGTTTTTATTTCAGAATATTATGGGGGTACAAATATTTTGGTTACATGTAATGCCTTTGCCTCATCCAAGCCAGGGCTACAAGTGTGCTCTTTCCCCATACGGTGCACTCCGCATCCATTAGTTGTGAGTTTACCCACTCCAACCCTTCCCCACGTGACTGGCACCCAGTGAATATTATCACCATGTGAGCACCTTAGTGTTGATCAGTTAGTACCAATTTGGTGGCAAGTACATGTAGTGTTTGTTTTTCCATTCTTGTGATACCTCACTTCAAAGAATGGGTTCAAGCTCCATTCAGGATAATATAAGGGGTGCTAGTTCACCATTGCTTTAATAGTTGAGTAGTATTCCATGGTATACATATACCACATTTTATTAATCCACTCTTGTATTGATGGGCACTTGGGTTGTTTCCACATCTTTGCAATTGTGAATTGTGCTGCCATAAGCATTCGAGTGAAGATGTCTTTATTATAGAATGTCTTTTTTTCCCTTTGGATAGATGCCTAGTAGTGGGATTGCAGGATCAAATGGTATTTCTATCTTTAGGTCTTTGAGGTATCTCTAAATTACTTTCCACAAAGGTGGTACTAGTTTGCAGTCCTATCAGCAATGTAAGAGTGTTTCTATCTCTTCATATCCACACCAACATTTCTTGTTTTGGGACTTTTTGAT
This sequence comes from Microcebus murinus, assembly GCF_040939455.1. Taxonomy (NCBI): domain Eukaryota; kingdom Metazoa; phylum Chordata; class Mammalia; order Primates; family Cheirogaleidae; genus Microcebus; species Microcebus murinus. Next base: position 104,187,670 of record NC_134107.1, read on the forward strand.
AAAGGCCATTCTCACTGGAGTTAGGTGATATTTCATTGTGGTTTTGATTTGCATTTCCCTAATGATTAGAGATGTTGAGCACTTTTTTATATTTTTGCTGACCATTATTCTGTCTTCTTTTGAAAGTTTCTGTTCATGTCCTTTGCCCACTTTTTGATAGGGTTGTTTTATTTTTTCTTGTTGATTTTCTTAAGTTCTATATAGATTCTTGTTATCAGCTCTTTATTGGATGTGTAGAAAGAAAATATTTTCTCCCATCTGTAGGTTGCCTATTCACCCTAATGATAGTTTTCTTGGCTGTGTGGAAGCTTTTTAATTTGATCAGTTCCCATTTATTTATTTTTGTTGCTGCTGTGATTGCTTTGGGGGTCTTCATTCTTGTACTTCTCTGGCCTCCCTGGTCTTGAACTTGATTCTTTGCCTTGATCAACACCTGTGCATTAAACATTCTGCTGGATGGACTACCTGGTTTGAATTTCTCCTGTTGACGCCATTTTCAAGTCCTTCTTACACTGCCCCTGAAATTATGGAGCATAGAAAAGTTTCATCTCACCATCAAACCAACCTGGGCCTTCACACCCCTAGGTGAGGCCTGGAATTCTACACTCCTGCTTAGGTGTAAAGAAAGCTTGGACACTACCTGGAGACATGAGAGCTTCTAGCATCACTCATAACCTCTGGGACAAGCAGATGGGCCAATTTGTTTAAGGAGATAGGGACAGAGGCTTTTTTGTCCAATGCATTTCTCCAATCCAAGAACAAAGGTCTGACCTAGAGAAAAACCCTGAAAACAGAAGATATATTGAATTTTATTTTTCCTGCAAAGACATTCCCTTATAAATAGAAAATAGTTAAGATATATTTGCCCAAGAATTATCTCTCACCCCCATCCCCTCCAAAACAAAAGATTGAGAACTATGTTGCCTCTCCCTAGAAAACACTTCTCAGCCATTTTTCATCCGGAAAAAATAAACAACAGTGCATCCTCAGTGTTCACCTTCTTTTCTGTAAGCCCCTTCCTTTAGCCCAGAAAATTGTACTCCATACTTTCTGTTTTATTGTATATCTTGATCATGGTACTAATCATGTGATATCCTAGTTAGTTGTCTATTTCTCCAGCAAACTCTGACTTCCATTCAAGGGGGTCTTCCTCATCTTTGCATTCCCCAGCCCTAGCACAGAGTTATTCATCAAATGACATCTGAATGAGTGAAAACAACAAAAAAAGGAATCAGATTCCATTGTTTTTTCTTGCAACTTGTTCTGTTTTTACTGTCTGAGCAGCTACATCCAGGATGTCAAGATGTAAAAAAAGATCTTCAGAGCAGACTCAGAGAGGCTTGAGAAGTATTTGGGATACACCAAATTTGAACTTTGAGATGTACTTCCAGATTCACTATTAGGATTTTGTTTACTGAAAAATAAGAAAAAAATAGCATTTAGATGGTTTGTATGAGCTTAAGAGTAGTGAATAAGGAAAAGTTGGTCTCCCTTCCAGGAGCTGTGCAGGCTAACTCCAGTAACTGAGGCAAGGTTTCTGTTTTTTTTCTGGCAGGTTTCTTGGCTGCTCTCTGATTCTGAGAAGTGAGGACAACAGAAGAGTCCTGGTATCTGCCTCTGCCCCCTCCTCTTCCATCACCCCTCTTCCCAATGTCTTTTCCTCTTTACATCACTGTTAGAGCAAACTTCACAGCAACTACACTTCCCAAGCATGATAGGATTCTTAATGAATTCAGTCATGAAAATAACAGCTCACCATATTGAAATAGCACATTTCTCATTCTTAGCATATTTCAGCCAAAAAATAAAGAATTATAAGAAGGATGACCAAAGTCAAACTCTTTCTGTAAACAACAGAATTCAAGAACACACAACAATGACAGCTTGGACCTAGTACTTCCCCCTCGTTGTACTGGGCAAGACAATGCCAAGTCCAGACTTGCTAACACAGAATCACAGCACAGTCACTACTCCATGGATTCCCTCACCTACATTCTGCTCTGATTCACATGCTGCCTCTTCACAGCCAGAGCCTGTTCACAGGTCTAACCCTCGTGGGCAGGGTTTGGAAGTGATGCAGCCCTGTGGTACCTCTGCTTTGCCTATAAGGGACTTGCCTCAGGTCTTGGCCAGAAGTCTTTCTCTCTGTACATCTCTATGGTATAGAAGTAACAGGATGCCATTTGAAGGTATGGAGATGCACTTCTCCCACTTTTTCACAAACTCTGAGAACAATAGATGAGGGTTCATCCAATGCAGCCATTTGAGGATACAATAACACAGCCAAGTTAAAGATGTGTCATGATGGAGATAGGGAGAGGAGGAGGGGATGGAGGAGGATGAAGAAAATACATATTGAGAAGCGGAAGGTCCAGGTCATTCTGCCTACTGGGAACAGTCCAATCCCTCCATCTTGAGCAGTACCATGCCCTCAAGAGAACACAGGTCCCAGAGTCAGAAACCCAGCCCTAGAGTCTTCATTCCACCATTCACTCCTTACATGTCCTTAGACAAGTTACTTTAACTCTTCGAGTTTTAGTTCCAACATTGGAAAATGGAGATAATAATAATACCTGTGTTCTCAAGCTCAAAAATATTCGTGAGAATAAAAGTGTTTTCTATGCTACAAAATATGGTGGAAGTGTTAGTTACTTATCTGTCTCTACAACTGCTCAGGAAGGAAGACCAGTTGATACAGAACCTTCCTCAGTGATGATTTCACCTCCTTGTTCCTGAGGCTGTAGATCAAGGGGTTCAACATGGGGGTGACCAGGTTATTCAGGATCTGAACAGTTGCATCTAGCCAGGGGCTTGGGGTTGGCCTCAGGTATATGAGGACCACCGGCATGTAGAAAAGCAGGATGGCAGTGAGGTGGGCACTGCAGGTGGAGAAAGCATGACGTCGGCCCTCGGCAGAGCGGATCTGCAGGATGGAGCAGACGATGCGACTATAGGAGGTCAGAATGAGAAGGAAGCAGCTGAGGGGCATGAGGCCCACACTGATGAACCCCACCATCTCCAGGGCTGAGGTGTCTGCACAAGCCAGCTTCAGCATCACTGGGATATCGCAGAAGTAATAGTCCACCTCATTGGGGCCACAGTAGGGCAATTGGAAGGTGAGAGTGGTGAGAAAGGTGGCCTGAATGCAGCCAAAAAATGAGGTCCCCGTGGCTAGGATGGTGCACACTCTGTGGCTCATGATGATGGTGTAGCGCAGAGGGTAACATATGGCCACAAAGCGGTCATAGGCCATCACCGTGTAGAGGAAACACTCAGTACAGCCCAGGAAATGGTAGAAGAAGAGCTGGGACACGCAGCCTGCATAGGAGATGGTGCGGCTGTTCCCTGAGAGGTAGAACAGCATCTTGGGGGAACTGACAGAAGGGAAGAATATGTCAAAAACAGACAGCTTGCACAGGAAGAAGTACATGGGAGTATGAAGCCGAGTGGAAGAGACAATAGCAAGTAGGATCAGCAGGTTCCCCATAAGTGTGAAAATGTAGAAGGACAAAAAGAAAACAAAAAGCATTGTCTCCAGACCCTCTGTGTGTGGGATGCCCAGCAGGATAAATTCAGTCACCCCCGAGACATTCCTCATAGCTGTGAGGAAGTTCAGCCTTGAAACCCTGGGGACTCAAGACACCGAAGTCTAAACACCAATGTCAGATTATCAAGCTTTCTGTTGATGAGTGCAATGGGTATGTTTTTAACAAGCAACAACCTACCTTCTTTTGAAGAGCAAAAGTGAGATCTTTATAAAAATATTGGTAATAAATTCCTATTTCAGAATCACAATCTGTTCATCTCATGGAAGAAATGTTTTATAAAGGCAGATACTTGTATTCTATAGCAAGATTGGAAGTTTACAGGCATTCAGAGCCTTCTCAAATTAGAAACCTTTTTTATCATGGATTGATTCTCTTTGACCACATTCATATTTTAAACATTCATGTCTTTATGTAATAAACTTCCACTATTCATTACCCTTTGAGCAAAACAAGAGAATAAACAATTGTATTAGCAATAAGAACACTTAATATGAATCCTGGCTTTGCCTCTTATTAGCTACACAATTTAGAAAAAGTCTTTAATAGATATAGTTTCATTGCCCATGAAAATTATTGTAACATCAGCAACAAAAATATCCTGGTAGCATAGTAAAGTTTATGAAATATCTGTGAAAATGTCTGGCAAAACTATAAATCTTAATGAAAAAGTTTTTATGTATCTTAAACTTAGTTCTTTATGTGTCATCCTTTAATGTTTGCATTCTGTAATTATGGCAGATAAATGTTTTATTAAGTAACATTATTGAATAGACTTAGATCATATCCTCTTCAGATTACATCCTTCCAGACTTCTTGAGAGGTCTAAGATCCCCAATTCTATCAGATGATGGTGCTCTGGTTCTTCTGGTTCTTTTAATTTTTTTCTAAGTGGACTTAATGTGACTCTGAAATATTAAGCAAAAGAAATAATGGTGGTGAAGAAAACATCCGATTACTATGATGTAGTAAGAAATACAGTGTCCCAGGTAAAGAAAGGCAAAAAACAGCACTAATGAGTTAGGTTATACAAGAGCAAGGTATGGCACCTGGAAGGTACAGGGACCTCCTCATCTCATTACTTACTTAGTAATAATAATGTACATGTAATAATTATATATATACACACATATGTGTATATATGCATATACATGTGTGTATATATGTAACATATATATGTATATATACCATTTAACAAATATTTTCTGAGGTCTGGCTCGGCACTTTTAAATTTAGTTATTTTTAAATTTTTTAATAAAAAACTATTATAATATCATTACAATTCCCATCTACAGATGAGAAAGTGAAGCTTAGAAAAAATTAAGCAAGTTGCCCAAGGTTATAAAGCTATGTGACAGACCTGTTTCATTCCATTGTTGGTACCCTCAATCATTAGGAAAAATCTCCCTCTGCCTCTGCTTTTTTAGGCAGCCTGTTCCGCTGCTGACCATGATACCCTTCCAGGTGGGTTTACATAAAGTTTGCTTTATATTAAGGTGGGAAAAGTCTTCATGTCTTACTTCCTCCTCTTCATTTCCAGTCTTGACTTTAGAGAATGCATGGTTAACATCTCATTTAGAATATATAACAGGCTTTTTCCATCTCTTTGACACTAGACCATAGTATCCCAGCTACAGTCCAGGAGTTTTCAAGTTGTAGAGCCACATTCAACAGAGGATTTCAATCATAAGGTGTGGCAAGTGCCACTAGACAACATTTCTAAAGAGAATGAGCAAGCCAGAATGAGTCACATGTCTACCACCCTAGAATGGGGCAAACGTGAAGATAATAAAGAGAAAACAGTGACATTCTAGGGGAGAGATGCATCTGACAGTCTGCCCCTGGTTACTAATTCTAGCCACACTTGAATAGTCTTGCTGAGCAACTCAAATTCCTGGGGGCTCTTCACCTCCTCCCCTTGGCAGCAAAGGCTCTCGGAGATTCCTGGTTCTTGCCTATGATCAGATACCATGATATTCTGTGATTTTATATTCTTTTTTTTTATTTTTAAGTCCATTTCAGGAAGAAGTCCCCAAAGACCAGAAAGATCCCCATCTATGGATCCACTAATGTATAAGGAAGGGGAAGAGGCTAATGGTTTGACATGGGGAGAGGTTTGAATACTTACACAGTCACCTGGGAACATAGTCACATTTTCAAAGTATTATAACATGATATCACATTTATGGTTTCTGAGCAGAGTACCGCATGCTCCAGCCAAAGGAGCTTTAATTCTCCTATTTATAAAGAATCAAGTCTCTTAGGGTTTGTACAATCCACACATACACACACTCACCCTCCCTGGATTGCCTTTCTTGTACGTTTTTTTCAGATCCCCTTAAGCCCTACTTGGGACTCAGTGATAGCTCTGAGGGAGCAATTAGTTTTTCAACTTTATTCATCATCCAGTCATGAAACAATAGTAATGATGTCATCAGAAATAGATGCTCTGAAGTGGGACATATGTTCCTTCAAGATTGTTTGCATAGTAGAACAGACTCCAATTTTAACATTAGATCACCTGCAATGCTATCCCTTTGTCTGGTTACCTTTTACAACTTCAAGCCTTTGCTGATACCATTTGTCTCATCACTTTTTAAATTACCCATATATCCATGTGACTATATAGTTATCTCTAATAAACATCAATATTCAAGATAGAAACCTAACCAGTTAGTAATTCTTTATTACGCTTCTGGTATCATTATGTCCTCAGGCTATTACTCCTAAAGAAAAATATTCACATACTGGACACCCTCCTGGGAGAATTATCATTAGAAATAAAGGAGCTATAAAACATCTCAAAAGAAAAATAATCAACTAAATAACTTATATTTAGTTAACAATCCACTGTAAATAGCTTACCATATGCTGTGTCCTGATAAATCTTAAAATTCATTATCACATTTAATCTCCAAGAGAAATTTTATAAAGCAGGTGATATTATTTGACAAAGACACTGAAAAACAGATTAAATAGCTTAAAGATTACACAACTAAACTTTGACTCAAGCAGTACAAAAGCAATCCATGTAACTAAAACATTTATATCCACATAATATTCTCAAAAAAAAAAAATCACACGACTAGAAAGTAAATGAGCTGAGACTCTAATTTCAAAGCCAATGTCTTTAATCCTGTGCAATGATGAATTCCAGAGATTTAGGTCTTGAATCCAAAGAAGAGAAAGAGATATAATATGGTCTTCAAATACTTACAGAGCTGGTAGGTAGACTTAATCTGAGCTGTTTCAGGCAGAGACTTAAGAATCATTGGTAGATATAATAAATAGATTTATTTTCAATGTAGAAAGGAATTAATTATTAGAAAATGTACATTTATGAAATAAGCAACCTTATAATGTAATTACCACAACACTGGAAATATTCAGGAAGATACAGAGAAAATCATCTTTCAAGTATACCATTAAAAATATTCTCAAGTTGAATGAATAACTTGAGTTGAAGTTCTAATTGTGAAATTATTTAATTTTATTTTTACCATAAGACTTTTCAATGATACTGACCTAACACAATAAAAATGGAGTTTTATTTTATTTATTTTTTATTTTTTTTAATTTCAGGATATTATGAGGGTACAAACATTTCGGTTACATTTTATGTCTTTGCCTCACCCAAGCGAGGGTTAGAGGCATGCCCTTCTCCTCTACAACGCTCACCGCATCCTTACTTGTGAGTTTACCCCTCCAAACCTCCTAATCCCTAGAGAATATTACAATCATGTGAGCACCATAGTGTTGATCAGTTAGTGCCAATTTGATGGCGAGTACATGTGGAGCCTACTCTTCCGATCTTGTGATACTTCACTTCAGATAATGGGCTCAAGCTCAATCCAGGGAAATATAAAATGTGCTAGATCACTGTCGTTTCTCATAAGTGAGTAATATTCCATTGTATACTTAAATCGATGATGATAATTCAACTAACCATTATAGCAAAAGCAATTATGAATAGGTCCATACTAGTTACAAAATTTACAACAGTGTTACTATTACAATACCAAGAATGTTGTTAAAGTATTTTAAAAGAGGAAAAACACAGGTTGTGGAGGGAGCACAGATACTACTCAGACAGGGCCTCACAGGATGAAAGTGGCCTGTTGGGATGTCTTAGTAATTAGACCACAGTTTTAATAATAGCTCACATTTACTGTGTGTTTATTACATACTAGAATTTTGTTGAGGGCTCTGCATGTATTCTCTCTTTCAATTCTTACCAGAAATCTATAAGGCAGGTGATATCTCCCACATTTTTAATAGTAGAAAATTTAGTCTCAAAGAGTTTAAGCAACTTAACCAAGGTAACAAGTTGGTTAATAGTAGAAATATATCTCAAATCCAGAATGGTATGACTTCTCTGTTTGAGTTATTAAAAAAGTAAGCTTATTATTAGTTCTGATTTTCAAATATTCAAAACTAATATCACCTAACATTTGTAGTTTCCATAATTTTTCAATGCACTTTTATGTGGTTTTAATTAATTTTTAAGAACTACGTAAGGTGGCTCTTCTTAACCTTATTATATAGATAGATAGATGATAGATAGATAGATAGATAGATATGTTTTATTTCAGCATATTATGGGGGTACAAATGTTTAGGTTATGTGTATTGCCTTTCTCTCCCCTTCCCCCCAACCCAGAGTCAGAGCTTCAAGCGTGTCCATTCCCCAGACGGTACGCATTGCACTCATTATGTATGTATATACCCATCCTCTCCTCCCCCCTCCCATCTGCCTGATGCCTGATAAATGTTATTCCTATATGTCCACTTAGGTGTTGATCAGTTAATACCAATTTGCTGGTGAGTACATGTGGTGCTTATTTTTCCATTCTTGGGATACTTCACTTAGTAGAATGGGTTCCTGTTCTATCCAGGAAAATACAAGAGGTGCTATATCACTGTTGTTTCTTATAGCTGAATAGTACTCCATGGTATACATATACCACATTTTATTAATCCACTCATAGATTGATGAACACTTGAGTTGTTTCCACATGTTTGCAATTGTGAATTATGCTGCTATAAACATTCAAGTGCAGGTGTCTTTTTTATAGAGTGTCTCTTGTTCTTTTGGGTAGATGCCCAGTAATGGGGTCATTGGATCAAATGGTAGATCTACTTGTATCTCTTTAAGGTATCTCCATATTGCTTTCCACAGAGGTTGAACTAGTTTTCAGTCCCACCAGCAATGTAGGAGTGTTCCTATCTCTTCACATCCATGCCAACATTTATTGTTTTGAGATTTTTAATGAAGGCCATTCTCACTGCAGATAAGTGATGTCTCATTGTAGTCTTGATTTGCATTTCCCTGATGATTAGAGATGTTGAGCAATTTTTCATGTTTATTGGCCATTATTCTGTCTTCTTCTGGAAGTTTCTGTTCATGTCCTTTGCCCACTTTTCGATAGGGTTGTTTGATTTTTCCTTGCTGATTTTCCTGAGTTCTAAATTGATTCTAGTTATCAGCCCTTTATCGGATGTGTAGCTTGTGAAAATTTTCTCCCATTCTGTAGATTGTCTGTTTGCTCTCGTCACAGTTTCTTTGGCTGTGCAGAAGATTTTTAATTTTATCATTTATTTATTTTTGTTGATGGTGTGATTGCCTTTGGGGTATTCGTCATAAATTCTTTGCCTAGGCCAATGTCTAGAAGAGTATTTCCAACATTTCCCTCTAGAATTCTAATAGTTTCACACCTTAGATGTAAGTCTTTTACCCAGCGTGGGTTGATTTTTGTGAGAGGTGAAAGGCGTGGATCCTGTTTCAGTCTTCTACATGTGGCTATCCAGTTTACCCAGCACCATTTATTGAATAAGGATTTTCCCCCAGTGTATGTTTTTGTTTGCTTTGTCAAAGATTAGATGGCCATATGAGGATGGTTTTATATCTGGGTTCTCTGTTCTGTTCCACTGGTCAATGTCCCTGTTCTTGTGCCAATCACAAGCTGTTTTAATTACTATAGCCTTGTAGCATAGTTTGAAGTCTGATAAATTGATACCTACCATTTTATTTTTATTGCCTAGGTTTGCTTTTACTCTATGGGGTATTCTCTGGTTTCATATGAAGTGTAAAATTATTTTTTCTATATTTGTGAAAAACGATGGTATTTTAATAGGAATTGCATTGACTCTGTAGATCACTTTGGGTAGTATAGACATTTTAACAATGTTGATTCTGCCAACCCAGGAGCATGGTATGGTTTTCCACCTGTTTACGTCCTTTGCTATTTCCTTCCTCAAAATTCTTAATTAAAACCAAAGACAATGTCTTTCATAACGACATCTGCACTTGAATGTTTATGGCAGCACAATTCACAATTTCAAAGATGTGGAAACAACCCAAGTACCCATCAATACATGAGGGGATTAATAAAATGTGGTATATGTATACCATGGAATACTACTCAACCATAAGAAACAATGGTGAACTAGTACCTCTTATACTATCCTGTATAGAGCTTGAACCCATCCTTCAAAGTGAGGTATCACAAGAATGGAAAAACAAGCACCACATGTACTTGCCATCATATTGCTACTAACTGATCAATACTAAAGTTCTCACATGGTAGTAATACTCATTGGGTACCAACCATGTGGGAGGGGGTGGAGGGCTACATAAATTCATAACTAATGGAGGTGGAGTGCACCATATGGGGGAAGGACACACTTATAATCCTGGTTTGTGTGAGGCAAAGGCATTATATGTAACCAAAATGTTTGTACCCCCATAATATTCTGAAATTTACAAAAAAATAAAAAATAAAAAACCCAAGGCAAAAATCAGATGGGAAAAAGTTAAATAAATGCAACAATATAAAACAACTAATATGGTAGATATTAATCTAATTCTATCAATAATTACTTTAATTGTGAGTGGTATAGACTTATTTAAAGGCACTGATTGTCAGAATGGAGTAAAAAGAAAAACAAATGAAAAATGAAGACTTATATATTGTCTATAAGTGACCCACTTTAAATATAAAGACTCAGATAGTCTAAAAGTAAAGGGATGGAGAAAGATATGCATGCTAACACTAATAAGAAAAGAAAGCTGAAGTAGCAATGTTAATTTCAGACAAAGCCAACTTCAAAATAAAGAAAATCATCATGAATTAAAGTTGGCACTAAATAATGATAAAAAAGTCAATTTTTCAAGAAGCCATAAAAATCCTAATGTGTGTGCACCTAACAAGAGAACATCAAAATATGTGAGAAACAAACTTATAAAACAGAAAGGAGAAAATGGAATACTTAAAGTTAGTTCATTGCATGGGGTTTTTTGTGGTTGTCTTCTGGTCTATCAGATATTCCAGGAAGCAGGTGACCTGTTTTTAAGGAAGCAATGGCTGTGAGTTGGGAGACGTCCAGCAGATGCCAAATGACCTCCAGTGTGACTGGGTTGGAGTTGGGGAAGGTGGGCAATGGAATTTACTAATAAGCCTATGTAGTATGGGGTGCCCTCCACTGTAGCTCCTCGGCTCGGTTTGAGTGGAAGAATCTTGAGGCAACATTATCTGCCCTCCTTCCTGTGGCCAAGTTTGCAGCAGGTGGGAATGAGGGCAACCAATGGGAGATGAGAACAGCTTCTCTCCTGGGCTCCTTGCCCAGACCTTGATTTCTGAAAACACAGATGGATTTCTATATTTTCCTAAAACACAAAAGCACCAGACTTGAAAAGGGGTTTCAACAAATGTTCCGAAACATTATTTGCTGATTATGAAGACTGATACTTGCTTAGATTTGAGAAATTTACAGTTGGCACATTTCATTGTATGGGAGCTCAAATGGAGAAATAAAACCACACTAATTTAAAACTGTAGTTGGTTCTGTATTTTAAAGGAGAAAATTGATTTTGTGCAAGTGTGTTTTGATTTGTTACTGGTCTGTTTTCATTTTTGCTTTAGAAGGCTCTCCACTAAGCCTGCAAGCCGTGTCCCAGTCTGGGAGCTGAAGGATGAGAAGAAGAGAAAAACCATAGGTGTAACAATAAATGTTCTGCATAATGAGTGTAAAGTGACATCTTTTTGTGCAGAGGGTAGTTGTACAAGTTCCATGGTCCTTAGTAAATTGTATCTTGTTATATTACATAGATAGTGCCCACCTAGATGACAGACTTCAATATAAACCTATTTCATGAAAATACTAAAGCCCTTCTGAAATTGTAACTGCACACAAATTAGCTGGGGGCTTTATGTTAAAATGCAGGCTTTATTATAGTTCTTGGTGTTGCCTGAATTTCTGCATTTCTAACAAACTTCCAGGTGGTGCTACAGCTCTATTCCACGGATCACATTCAGGATAAACAAACCTGGAAGAAAGACCTGGGAGATTACACGCCTCTAGTACCAGTTCACTCCACAGCTTAAAGAAACTCAGGCCTAGACCTACTGTCTTAGTGAAAGGCACTAAGGCTCTTCTAGGAATTCCTGAGTATTCAATTTGACACTGATAATAGAGCTCTAGTTTAATCTTTAGTTTTACAGATGAGGGTAACCAGCTCCTCAGGGATTAAACCATTTGGTCATTATTACATAACTATTGAAATGTATGGGCAGGATTCTAGCAGCAGTCTTCTGCCCAGTGTGCTTTACTGGCTTCATGGAAGACAGGAAGTCGCCCTACAAGAAAGGGACAGGGACAGGACACGGTGTGAACAGTGGAGGCATCAGCAAAGCTGGGGCAGAAAACTAAGGATGATGAAACCGGCGTAGGTTCAATAAATAAATCTATGAAAGACCAGATACAACAAAGTGCAGAATTAGTAATTTAATATTGATATAACAGCTATTATGGAGGACCGCACATCAAACAGGGTCATTTGCACTTGGATACAGTATGTGAGACAAGGGTCTGGGGCGATCACGTGAGCTCCTTTCTTCCTCATGTGGTGAGGGATCCAGGTTCAGGTCTCAGGTAAAACTGCCATGATGCCCTCCTTTCCCTTTATTACACTAGGTCAGAGCCTGACTTAGAGGCCTCCCAGATTCAGGCAAGGACTAAGGAGTCCATTCCATAGCCCTTTAAGATGTTTAACGATTAAGGAGAAACATCGGTCTCCAATAGATGTCATTCAACCCAAGTCTCATAGGCAGGAAGGAAAGGCACGCAGGGGTGGAATTAATCAACAAGGTCCCCAGTAGTGCCAACTCTCGCAGTGGACTTCATGAGACTCTCTTTGTGATCTTGAAGTTACATCGATCCTGATGTTGGCTTTCTACCTCCCTCTAACTCCTCCTCCTAAGAATGGAAAACTTCAAAGCTTACCAGTATGGTTCTGATAAGTATATAAGATTGAAATTGAATAGACAAATATAATGCAGAGAATTGTCTAATTCATGCATTTCCTTACATCAATGCTGCTACCTTTAGGATGAAATCCTTGTCACCTATTTTTCACATTGTCACTTTGGAAAACCTGGGAGGAACATTACCGCATGTGAATGCTTTGAACTCCTCCAAGGAAGGGAGTAGGTTCTAGGACCACTGTCACTTGTCCGAGTGGACATGGTAAGGAAAGGAGGATCACATGCAAAGGGAACCTGGAACAAGAAAGCAAGGTGGGGTGGGCACCCTTTACTTTAATAGCAAGAAACTGTCAGGAGAGGTATAAACACAAAACCACATCACAGCAGAAGAGATGGTAAAGAAAGTGGCAGTAGCTAAGGAGAGGCACTTCTTTCCCTGGACGATATTCTCAGAAGGCAAAGACAGCAGGATCCACAGATGACTTCAGGAGGGCGTTAGCGGCTTTCACAAGTGCTTGCGTGGCGGAGCCTGCGGTGAGGGGAAACACGCGTCAGGGCTGAGGCATAGCAGGGAGAGTCCTCTGACCCTCCCTGACCATCTGCCCTGAGTCCTGCTTTTATCTTTCCTCAGTATCTCTGATTTTTCTCTTCTTACCACCCAGATTCTGCTTTAATCTTCTCTGGCCCCGGAAACACCCAACAGCAGTGAGATAAGGAGGAGTACGTGTGCTCTAGTCCAGTCTTGCACTCAGGACTGAGACAGCGAGGAGAATAAATGCCACTTGTCCTCCTTGCAGTTCACACTCCCCATCCACGTCCCTGTCCCTTTCTACTCACCTCCCCCTACACCCCCAATTTAAGATTCCACACTCATCCTGCCAAGGGAAGAACTAGCTGCAAGACCAGAATAAGCCTGCACCAGGGTGGTGGAGGAAGGTGACAGGGAGACTCTCTCTGGGAAGATAGCTGGTCTCCTAGAAGGGAAGGAGACGGGTCTCAGGATTGTGCTCCTACCTGCATGGATGCGAACCCAGGCCACAGCCTTCCTTTCCAGGAGGTCCCACTCACACTTCAAGTCGTTCACATTGGTATGCAGCCAGATCACCGCCAGGATCGTGGCCCAGCCTGAGGAATCCACAAGCTGTGCAATAGACAGAGAGTTCCTTGCAGCCCCCAAGTTGGAGAAGGAAGCCCCCCAGAGCATGCAAAAAGCTTCACTCCCTCTCCACTCACCATCCTTCAGACTGCTACTAAATGGAATTACCTGGTCTCTCTTTACCTCCATTGGGGCAACAATCCACTAAGTCTTAGAGTAGACAGGTCTCAAGTTTTAAATCCAGTGTAACCACCAGGACAGTGCTGGAAACCCCTAAAATACCTGGACAAGTATTACCCAGCTCTGGTAGGAGAAACACATACATAATCACTTTATAAAGTGCCTTAATATTTTTTTAAAAATTTGAACCCCCTCAACCCTGAACAAAATCATGAGAAAATATCAACCACATCTGTAAGAAAGAAAACTGATTCATACAGAAGTAAAATGATTTCCCAAAGTTAGCCTTCTAGCACTGATGGAGTGGAACCGAAGGTCAAAAATTGAGATTCTGGGCATGTTGTTCATATTTCGCAACACAAAATCTTAGCCACAGAGCAGAAAATTGTCTCCCATGAGTTTTCAGAGTCAACAGATAAAGGGAAATTCCTCCTTTGTATCATGACCTTTAAACTCTGGAAACAGCTATCATGTCCTCTCTGAGCACTCTTATTTCAGGTCAAAATTCTCAATTCCTTCCCTTCTTCCTTATAAGGACTGCTTATGTCAAAGCAGTAAGAATCTTCACACTTGTCATCCCAAATATCATAATGATTTTAAAAATATATCTCCTTAAATGGGCACACCTGGAGAGAATACTGTAGCTTTTCAACTAACTAATCCTGTCGCACTCTACTAATCCTGTTTCAAATATACTCATTTATATTGTTCGTAGTCATCTAAAACCTCCAATTTCCATGTGCAAGTGCTTGTAAGTTATTTTGCTTCTCTTCCGTACTTTTACTTTGGAACACAAAATAGTACCTGAATTGTGTTCCTACTAAGTTTTTTTTCTCATGGAAACTGCAATTCATAAGTCTTTTGGGCATTCTGATCCTCTTATCTAACACTTTATCTCCCAGTTTTGTCATCTACAAATAGGAGAGCCTTGATCTACATCTTCTTCTAAATCTTCACTGAAACTATGAACCTCCAGAGAATTCAGAGCCTGGTAGGTCTGAAATTCTGTTTCAAGTTTGAAATCAATTTATTATTCAGAGTTATGGGTTTTCAACTGGTTTGTACTTGGTCCATGTACTTAGTCAATATTTAAAAAAAAAATTCAAATCCTTATTGAAATTCAAATACTCCAGGTCTATTTCTTTGATTCACTAGCCTGGTTACTATGACAAAGAAGGAAATGTCAGCCTGACTTTTCTTGTCAGTGAATATAAACTAAAATTTCATGATCCTCGTATGCTCCTTCAAGTGTTTCTAAATTATTGTTTTAATTACTTGTTCTAGAACAGCATATTATAATAAAAACATAAGGGTAGGTACAGATGTAATTTTAGATTTCCTAGAAGCCACATTTAAAAATGTAACAATAAAGAGGTACAATTATTTTACTAATATGTTTTCTTTAATTCAATATATTAAAAATATCATTTTAATAGGCAATTGGTATAAAATAAATACTGATGAAATATTTTGTGTTTTTTTGATACTCTTGGAAATCAATATGTATTTTATATCATAGCACACTGCCACTCAATAAAAAATTTAGTTCCTCATTTGCATTAGCCACATTAAACAGTGCAATTATAGAATCTTTGAGGTATATTTAATTACTTTCCACATGTGGAACATTCAGAATGATTATTTGTCCTTCAGGTTTTTGCACCTACCTCATATTGAACAATTTCTCTATGACTATGAGAAGTTTTAGCATATCACTTTGAAATTCTGAAATGTAATTCATGTCAGCATATTTGAACACATTTGAATAACTAGATGGTCCCTATGAACACTTCACCTATCCCAACTTTAATGAACTTTTTCTAATATCTGGACTATTTCCTTTAGTATGAAGAGGACCAATAATGGCGTTATCACTTTGTGGTTTTGAAGACAAATAATCGTAGAATTGAACCTGGCTCTGCCACTGCCTGGCTGGATAAACCCACATGCATTATTACACCCCTCTAAGCTTCAGGGTATGTATAAATAGCAACACAAAGAGGATCTACTCTATTTAATTAATGTGAGAAATAAATAAGATCATGAATGTTAAAGGCTTAGCACAGTGCCTAGCACAGAGTAATTGCTCATAAAATATTAGTTATATAACTAAGATGATTGATAGGGAATATAATTAAAGTGGAAGAGTATTTTTGCTTTCCCTTTGCCATCCATTGCCACTAAACCATCAACTCCTATTAGCTAACCCATTAATTCCTTATTCTTTCTGCTCTTATATAAGTAGAAAAACCTTCAATCTCTATTGATTGCAAATTCATTTAGTCTATGGCCCCCTATATTCTCGTTCCTAAGGTGGGTCCTGACCCACTCCAATTCTCATTACTGACCTCTCTCCCTCAAAAACATACCTATTCCTTTTTTTGTCATTTGGATCTTACCTCGGTAGGGTGTACAGCTGTTATATCTTCCAAACTCATGTCTAGGGCCTTGGCCAGATCTTCATTCAGATCCCAAGAACCATTTGCATTTTGTAGGGCTATCAGCTGTATAAGATGATTCTCTCTATCGTCTTTGGGAGGAAAAAGAGAGAAGATGGGAAATTACAGAGCTACTGGCCCCTTAGCATACGCCAGAGAGGGTGCCAATTTCAGAGGCAGGCTATAGCGAGAGTGCCACAGAGAGAAAGCCAAAGACAGCATCCAGAAGAGCTTCAGACTCAACTTGTCAAAGGAAGATCAGTGCAGAGGGACGCAAAGAGGGTGGCACCAGAGTTCTGCAGGTGGAAGGCTCCGCCCGCAGGCTAGCTATGTGAGCAGAGATGGCAATGGGGTTTGGTCAACGAGGGGTCACCCCAACTCCACTGCATAGGCTTCAAGATCCTATATTAATGAAGCTAGCGGGACTGACCCTTATAAACATAGAGACTGAACAAATCTCACCTTCTGCCTGATGCTTTTCAAACAGATTACCTCCTAGGTAGAGAAAGACAAAAGACAGGAGAGCATTGAAGCTGAGTTCTTGAATCCCTATAGATCACAGCAGTGAACTGAGGCCCACCTCACCTGTATTGTGAGTTTCCAAGTTGTTCTTGTTGGTAGAAAAACAAGTTTTTTTCATCTTAAAGTAGGACTTTAGGAAAGGCATGCCTTTCTTCTTTGGGCTACAACTAGGAGCTTGGGCCGTGTCTAATCCTATATGTGTGACACAAATACTGGTGAGAAAAAGTACTTGTAGACATGATGCAGTAGCTCACACCTCTAATTCTAGCACTCTGGAAGGCCAGGCAGGAGGATCAATTGACTTCGAGACCAGGTTGAGCAAGAGTGAAACCCCATCTCTACTAAAAATAGAAAAAATGTAGGCGGGGATGGCGGTGCCTGTCTGTAGTCTCAACTACTTGGGAGGCTGACGCATGAGGATCCCTTGAGCCCAGGAGTTTGAGGTTGCTGTGAGCTAGGCTGATGCCATGGCACTCTAACCTGGGCAACAGAGTGAGACTCTGTCTCAAAAAAAAAAAGTACCTGTAAAGATGCTTACCTAAACCTTGCCGGCTATTTTCATTTATCCAACTTCTGCCCCGGCAACCTTCTTCCATGTATGTCATGCATTCATTATAAACAGGGAAGCACATACTCCTATTCCTTGGAGAACACATACTTTTGGGAAAAACTGAAAAATACCAGTACGAACATTAGGACTGCAGTGGGTAAAGGATGCAGTGGGCAAAGGATGCAGACAATTTCAGACATACCTTCCCATCCACATTGGCTTCAGTCACCACCCTTATTGGACCATTCTTATTTCATAATCCCAGCTCCTGCACCCACCCTCACCCTCTGAATTCTCTTCCTACTTTCTACTTTTGTCCTCTAGAACCCCTGACACAGGCTAAATAAACAATCTTTCGTGCATCATTAGTTTCAGGACAAGAGGTTCTCCCTTTTAAGTCTTAATTTAAAACCAATTCATATCTTCCTCCCAAAACTGTTCTCCCTCTCTCCCTCTCAAATGGTTGTTGCTCAATGTATCACACTCCAAGTACTCAGCTCCTAATGTCGGTTGCATCCAGACCATTACTCTTCCACCCTCAGCTGGGCTACCCTCCACATGTCCTCACTACTGTCACCTTCCATACTCTTTGTCCCTTCCCATCATCCACTAAAATTTCTGAAGGCTAGACTGTAGACTTCCACTGCCTTGCAAGGCCTGAATCACCTTGAGAAATTTCGGCACCCACATACATAGCCCATCCAACACCCTAATGCAAAGCTTCTTGACTTCCTCAAATATGATGACTCTCACTCCATTCTACTTCAGCCACTTCCTCCCAAGCCGTAACGACCTGGTTTTCATGAAGAATATTTCCACTTGGAAAAAATAAATTTGAAAAAATACGACCTTTAATATATAGTACCTGATTTTTCCAGCTTCTAAAGTCATGGACTCCTATTTTTCTGATCTTTGACCTCATCTTTACCACTAAGACCTTGATTCCACTTCTTTTCTTCCAGGTCTCAACCTCCTTCCATCTTATAGTTCCTTCTCTAGTAGGCCTAAATCTCAGGCCAAAGACTGTACCACTCTCTTATGAAGATTATCAATTCTATGTACCTAATTTCTGTTCATCACAACTTTCTGGCAAAACCCCACTGTTGAAATTAAGGCACACTCTAACCCCACCATTTTTATACCGAAGCTGCTGAATACACTGAAATGCATCACATAAACCACGATTCTCTTTAGTAGTTTGGTAAAGTATGCAAACGAAAGCGGACCGTGAACACTCCTTGACAAATGTGTCTGTTTCTCCCTGGGCCTTCCACTCTTCAATTGTCCCCAATGGCTGTTTCAAACCTTCTACTTTTCTTCAAATTCTCTCTTCTACCAATTTCAGTCTGTTATAGCCCATTAGCTAACCTTGATGTCTACTTCACTAAAACTATAGAAAAGTCATCAGAAAGAAACTCCAAAGACTTGCTCCTCAGGCTATGAGCTACAAATCTATCCTATAACATTTCTGCACCTCCTAACAATAGTGGGAGAATGGACTGGTCCTACTGAAGTGAATCCTTCAAGTGAGGTTCTGGATCTCATCCCCTCCCACCTCCTCAAACACCCTTCCCACTCAGATACACCCCCTGCCCCTCTCTATTGGCACCTTCCTATGAACACTGAGCCATTCTCAAAGCTCCCCCATTCTAATATTTTAAAGAGATATAACATACAAGAACCCACCTGAACCCTACAACACCTTCTATAGATATCACCCTCTATTCCCTCCACTTTTCAGCTTAACATTTGTAAAAAGTTCCCATGCAAGTTGCTTCTTATTTCCCACCTCTCATTTACTCTTTGGCATTTTATAATGTTCTCTCCTGACCACACTGACGAAACTGTTCTTCATAAGGTCAGCAAAGAGTTCTTTGATATAACTCAATATTCCCTTTCCAGTTTTTATTTTGACTTCTCTGTAACATCTCATACTTTGATAACTCCCTTTGTTATAACACAGTTTCCTTTAGTTTGAATATGCACTCCTTTTATTCCCACCTCATTGGTTCCTTTTTACTTCTTTTGTGGACCCCTCTGCTATCCACCCCTTACATACTGGGTGTTCTTCAGGGTTTCAACCTCAATCCCCTTTTCATCTCACTTTATACTTGCCCCCTAAATAATCTCATTCATTCCCATGACTTTAGTTATTACCTAGATGTTAACTACTGCCAAATGTGTATCTTCACCTCTGACATGACTTTGAACACTCAGTCTGTCTATACCCATTTCTACTTGACATGTCTCTGTGCATAATCTGTAGGCATCTCAAATCCAAAATGCTCTAAAAATAATTCAACATTTTACCCCCTATACTAACGCCTGTTTTTTTCCTCCCAACTTAAATAAATGATACTATAATCTACTCAGTTAGCCAACCAGAAGTCTGGGCATCATCCTCAATGACTTACCACCTTCACATTCAATCAATCCCTAAACTGACCCTCTTACAATCTGCAATACCTGTTTACTTCTTTTTTTATACTCATTGCTAGTACTTCAGTTTAAACCACTTCTTCCTCCTGGTTCAATACAATGCACTGCTATCTAGTCTCCCTAGAAACTTTGCTTCTTCTCAAACCATTCTCACATTGATATAGGTGTGATGATTATAACCCAGTTACCACATCAACCCCCTGCTGTAACTCATTCAATCTCCCTCAAAATATGGTTTAAACTGTTTCATGCAGTTAACTATAAAAATAAAGTTAATAACAGTATCTAACTTACAGATTTGTTGTGAGGCTTAATTAACTTAGTATATGGAAAGTACTTAGAAAAAGACCCCATAAGCTCATGCAAATTTTAGCTATCATTATTATCACCAGCATCATTCACCAGTCTCTTGGTCCTTCCTCATCATTCACCTAGGAATTTGAGACCTGGCCCATGGGGCTTCTTGCAAAGTCTTATGATTATCCTCAGTAAGTTCCATATCAAATGAATGATCATTCCTACAGTTTAACTCAACACCCCTAGACCTCTGTTTTCTTCTACCTTTCCTCATTCTCCAGTTGATCCTGTATGTTCCAGCCAAAGTGTAACACCTACATTGCTTGTATTAATGCTTATTCTTTCTTATTTATGCATCTTTTCAGATGCTGATCCTGATACCTAGAATGTTTTTGTTCCCTACTCCTTGAAGCATAATCTATCCAACTCTTAAGGTCTCAGTTTAGATGTCACCTATTTGGGGAAGATTTCTTTGATTATCACACCACCACTAACTGGGGCTGAAATCTCCCCTGGCTGGTCTCACATACCTTGAGCTTCCCCATGTTGTAGTCCTTGAAAATCCATTCATCTGTTTGCTGCCCTCCCTTTATGTTCACCCTTTACCACAGTCTATAAGCTTCTTGGGGACAGGAACTGCATTTTTAAATCACTGTATATCTCATAATAAGTACTATAATGTATAATAGGTATTAAAATAGTTAAATGTTTAAAGAAATAAATGTTGCATGAATGATATAAGACTCAACTTGAAGCCTGCCTCTAGAAATAATATATTTGCATATAGTTGTGGGGTTTTGTCAAGGGAATTTCTTTACCTGACCCAAATCCTCAAGTCCCCAATCTCTCTAATCAAGACAGCTTGTTTATGACAGATATACTCCTGGCACTTGGCACCCATTCCTTAACACTACCAGCTTATTCATCAGCCAACTGTGTGGTCGTTGACCATCTAATTATCAAGAAGGTTAATCAGGATGTCAGCAAGATAGCTGACTAGAGGTGACTAACAGTCACCCCCCACCAAAATAAAATGACGAAAACAACAAATAAATGATGACATTTGACTAGAGAATCTAAAGAGGAGTGCTGGAGTACAAACAGCAAAGGAGTGGCAAAACCCTGTGGGGCACAAACACTCAGGATGGCTGCATAGAGAAGGTAAGAAAACATCCTGCTTCTGCCACCCCCCCCCCAGTCTCCTAGTGAGGATCAGCTCAGAACCAGGAAGTATTCTCTATGCAGGGAAAAGGTATGCAGGAGGCCCCCCACACTTCCTGTTACCTCTACAGATGCCTACAGTCCTTAGAAGCCCTGAGCCCTGTTTAGGGAGCTTCCTAGAGTTCATATGGCTGCATTACTGCACAGAAGGACCTATGTTGTGCTGCCCATAACTCACATTGCTACATCACAGCATCAACTTGAAACTGAAGACACCTCTAGAGTGCATCCTGCTCCAGCGGCCAGTAGACACTGTGCTTTTCTACCCCTGAGGCTCTGCTGTGATGGCACCACACTAACACAGGGTGCTGCTGCATCTTCAACTGAGCTGCTGCATCTCCCTACTCTGTGAAAACAAGCTGCCTAGGAAGTAGCAGAAAAACTAAACAGAACAATAAAGAGGAGAGAATACTTCCAAACTCATTTTACAAGGCTAGCATTACCCTAATACTAAAACCATTCAAGGACACAACAAAAAAAGACAACTATAGGTCAGTGTTCCTGATAAACATAGCTGCTAAATCATCAACAAAATAGTAGCAAACCAGAATCAAAAACACATTCAAATCATCATTCACCATGATCAACTGGGATTCATCTCAGGGATACAAGATTGGTTTGACATACACAATTCAATAAGTGTAATGACATGAACAGAATGAAGGACAAAAACCATATGACCATTTCAGTAGATGCATAAAAAGTATTTGACAAAATTTAACATCTCTTGATGATTAAACTCTTAACAAATTATGTAGAGATGACATGTATCTCAATATAATAAAGACCATCTATGACAATCTGGCAGCAAATATTATACTGAACAGGGAAAAGTTGTAAGCTTTTCCTGTAAGTTCAGAAATAAGATAAGGATGACTACTTGTATTCAGCATAGTACTGAAAGTCCTAGCCAGAGCAATTAGGCATGAAAAAGAAATGTAAGTCATCCCAATTAGAGAGGAAGAAGTTAAATTGTCCCTGTTTGCAGATGACATGATCTTATATATAGAAAACCCAGAAGACTCCACCAAAAAATTATTAAATGTAATGAATGAATTCAGTAAAGTTGCAGGATCCAAAATCAACATACCAAAATCCATAGTGTTTCTATACACCAATAACAATGTGAAAAATAAATCAAGAAAGTAATCCACTCATAATGGCTACAAAATAATTAAAATACTTAGGAGGAAATGTCACCAAAAAGGTGAAAGGTCTCTCTATTAAAAACTATAAAATACTGATGTAAGAAATTGAAGAAGACAAAAGTAAATGGAAAGAGATCCTGTGTGCATGGATTGGAAGAATAAATATTGTTAAATGGCCATACTACCTAAAGTGATCTACAGATTCAATATAATCCCTATCAAAATACCAATGACATTCTTCACAGAAATTTTTAAAAAAACCTATAATTTGTATAGGACCATAAAACACCCAAATTACCAAAGCAACATTGAGCAAACAAAACAAAATAAAACAACAACAACAACAACAAAACAGTCTAGAAGCATCATCCTACCAGACTTCAAAATATTCTACAAATATTAGTAACTACAAATATCTAGTAACCAAAACACACACATAGAACAATGGAGCAGAATGGAAAGCCCAGGAGTAACTCTATACACCTACAACCAGCTAATTTTTGAGAAAGTTGTTGAGAACACACAATGGGTAAATGACAGTCTCTACAATAAGTGGTGTTAAGAAAACTGGATATACACATGCAGAAGAATACAATTAGACCCTTATTCCACATCATATACAAAAGCTAACTCAAAATAGATAAAAGACTTAAATGTAAGATTTGAAACTAGGAAACTACTAGAGAAAAACATAAGGGAAAATCTCCATGACATGGGTGTAGGCAATACATTTTTGGATATGGCCTCAAAAGCACAGGCAACAAAAATAAAAATAGACAAATAAGTTTCATCAAACTAGGAAGTCTCTGCATAGGAAAGAAAACAATCAACAGAGTGAAAGGACAACCTACAGAATGGATGAAAATACTTGCAGAACAAATGTGCAATAAGGGGTTATTAATATATCCAAAATGTACATGGAACTTAACTCAATAGTAAGAAAAAAAAACTTTAATTAAAAAATGAACAAGAGACTTGAATAGACATTTCTCAAAAGAGGACATACAAATGGCCAACAGGTATCTGAAAAAATCTTCAACATTATCATCAGGAAAATGCAAATCAAACCCACAATGAGATATCACTTCACACCTGTTAGACTCAAAGAAACAAAAGATAACAAATGTTGGTGTAGATATGGAGAAAATGGAACTCTTGTACACTGTGTGTGGAAATGTAAATTAGTATAGCCATTATGGAAAACATTATGAAGGTTCTTCAAAATATTAAAAACAGAATAATCACATGATCAAGTAATCCCTACTGGATATATAGCCAAAGACCTTAAATCAGTATGTTGAAGAGATTTCTGCACTACCATGTTTATTGTAGTCCTGTTCACAATAGCCAATACCTGGAATCAACCTAGGTATCCATCACTAAATAAATGGATATCAAAAATGTGGAATATATACACAATGGACCACTAATCAGCCATCAAACACAATGAAATTCTATCATTTGAACCATATGGATGAACCTGGAGAACATTATGTTAAATGAAATAAGCCAGGCACAGAAAGACAAACACTGCATGATTTCATTTATTCAAGGAATCTAAAAAAGCTGATCTCATGGAAGGACAGTAGAAGTGTGGTTACCAAAGGCATGGTAATTACAGAGTAGGGGAATGGGAAGATTTTGGTCCAAGGATATAAAATTACAGGTAGATAGAAGGACAAAATGTCTAGAATAGCCAAATATAAACAGATAGAATAGGCAAATATAGAGAGACAGAAAGCAGGTAAGTGATTGCCTGTGATGGGAGAAGTGGTAAGTGGGGTGCAGGAGAGGAAAGATGGGGGTCAGGAAGAGAAATGGAACATGATTGTTAACAGTAATGGACTTTCTCTCTTAGGTGATGAAAATGTTCTAAAATTGTATTGATTGAGGTGATGGTTGCATGACATGTTAAAATCCTTTGGATTGTATACTTTAAGTGGGTGAATTGTATGATATGTGAATTATATCTCAATAATACTGCTTTTAAGAAAAAGAAATCCACTTCACATTTTGAGAGTTTGATTACTCAATGTTTATGTGCACTTTCTGTCTTAATGTTTGGGTTTTTCTCTTGGATTATTTAAAACCTACTTGCCAATGGGATACATTGTAGTTCCCTAGGACAGAAAAGTTTAACACTAGCCAGAAATCCTATATGTGGAAGGACAAGAAAAACAAGGCAAGTTAAGAATGTATCACCACCTTTTCCTTTAAACAGTGTGCTCAGATATTCAGGACCATTTATTTATTCCATATGAGTTTGGATGAGATAAAACTCACCTTGGGAATGTGGCCGCAGAAATGGCCTTGGAATGTCCATATATGTCAGGGGCCCCTGCACTGGCTTGTTGAGCTCCTTGTTGACAGCAATGAAAGCTGTGAAGGAGCTTATGACTCCAGACTCAAGGCTGATGTTCAATACCTCGCTTTTATGACTTGCTGGAGTCTCTGTGAGGCCCATGTCCTTGGTCTGGATAAAGGACTTGGCAGCAAGGCGGTGAATGGTGAGGCTGAAAGAAAAAAAAAATTCCTGAACCTAAAGGAAAATCATCCACATGCCAGTTGCTCTGAGCTCTTAAAAGTTAGGAATAGCAGAGGGATGAAAAAGTCAGATAAGAAGAGATAAGACTTGGGTGGCTTAGAAATAAAAAGTGATTGTAGGGAAACATTGAGCCCAAATCCAACCTCCAAGGATGGCAGGAGAGGGGGAGGGGAGACAGAAAGAGAGAGAGAGAGAAAGGAACAGGGAGAAGAGAGGAAGGGGAAAAGGGTGGGATGGAAGAAAATAGCAAAAGAAAACAGAATTCTCACTTGGCATCAGGCTTGGGTTGCAGAGAAAATGTCACCTTATCCTCAAAACTCTTGCCCTGCAATGCATACTTGAGGCATACTTTTCCTGTTGTCTCTGCTGGCTACAAATTAGAGAAAAGTAAAAGTGATGGAAGGAAGAAATCTCCAAGAAAATGATTAGAACAGGGGCAGCTCCCTAAGACAATACATTAAAATATCAGACTAAGAATCAGGTAGCCCAGGAAACCAGAGCCCCAGATGATGAGGAAGGGTGTAGGCTGGCTCTACCTACAAGCGCAATCTCTTCCTGTCATCCAAATCCACCCACCAGCTTTAAAGACATTGTCAGCACAGTATGGTAGCTATTCCAACTAAAGGAAGGAAAAAGAATGGGAACTCACTGGCATCACCCCAGTCAATTGAGCGTAGATGATTAACCTCTGACCCTTAAAGATGACAGTTGGTTCTGGGGAAAGTATTTTAACAGACAGACCAGGAGGCAAATCCCAGCTCACAGAGACGTCCCCTACCACGGGCTGCAGAGAATGTTTCAGGGTCCTAAGAGCCTAATGGAAGAAATGGAACAGAACGAGCAGAAACAATGAGAGCTACTGTTCACTGAGTGCGTATCACGTAGAAGGTGCTATGCTGTGTAACACACGGCATGCCTTCTTCTTAATGCTGTACTAGGAGACGGGCATTATTTCTCTTGCTTTACTTATAAAGCTGAAAGATTTAATAACATCAATGTGAATGAAGAAAATGTTTGAGAGACAAGGCCCCTGGAGAAGGGCATTAGACAAGAGACAGCATCAAGTGGAAAACAGGAGCTCTGAAATTTAACCAGATGTCTTCTCCTCGTGCAGACTGATCAAATGGAATCGCCAATTTACCACTTCTTCCAATCTCTTAGACATATCACAGTTGTTCCTTCTCTTCTTTGTACCCTTGCATGGAGGACGGATATAGTACCTCTTTCGATCCTAAAGTGCAGACCTAGGACCACAATCATGACAGCCAAAGCTCTTAGTTTCTGTCTCTGGTCTTCAATACACAGGCCCCAATCTCTTTCGGCATCTCTTTCCTGGGCTTTCAGCTACATATAGACCAGATACCATTTCTGCAGATGGTACAGGGGCCCCCTTTACATGAGGCCAAAAGTACCCACAGTAGGTACATAGTGCAAGGCCTTGGGGATACAAAAAGGCATCCCAGAGGCAAGCTGCTGCCCCTTGGCCTTGTGCAGTTGCCCCTCCCTGTTCCACATGTTGTCTGGAGTGTTACCTCTGGACACACAGCCCTTCTCTCACCTTGGATTGCATCCTGTCCTTCCCTGTGATGAATTCTGAAGTGCCCCCTGAGGCCAGGGCAATGCCTTTTATGAGGCTGGTGGAGGCACCTTCTCCAATACCAAAGGAGAAACATCTGCAATTGTAAAAGTATAAAGGTTAGAGACAGGAACTAAAGAGTGAAGTTATAAAATTGACACGTGATAGTAAAAAATGCATCAAGAGATAATCTGCTTTCTTGATAAAAGTATAATAGCTATCATTTATTGAGCATGTTCTACCTTTTAGGAGCTATAAAAATACCTTAAATTAATAATACAATCTAATCATCACTAGACTCCTAATAGGCAGGCTTCTACTTCAATTTGTAGATAAGGAACTGAGGCCCAGAGAATTTAAGAAATCTGTCCAAGATCACACACCTGCTAATGATAGCGATGGCACTGGAGCACAGACCCGTGCGACTACAAGATCCCCCAGAAACATGAAGGAAACGAGATAAACTATCACCAATGCCCGCCTATCATTGTTCTGGTGCCATGTCTGCCCTGGCAAGGCCGTCCTTAGAGTGGGGAAGCGTGCCTCCTCTTCTTCTAACTGGGGAGTTCTCACCCTGCCTTAGTCCCAGTGTACCAAATAGCTTCTTAACCACAATTTAGTCTCCTAAATAGGAGTATCTATAAAGAAAGCATACATTGGTAATACTAAAACAAGAATTTTTAGAAGGCATGACAGAGATAGCTTTCATTTTAAATTAATACACTAAAAGTGTAGCTTATGTAGCAGTCTCTTTTGAGATAGGTTAGTGTGAGTCATCATTTCCAAGTCTAGTGATGTCAGCATTACGATTAATGCATTACACATTCATAAAGCTAAGGACCAGACTGCAGTGATCTGTTATAATACTCCCTAAATACTACAGTCTGCCAACATATTGAAACCACCACCTTCTAATTTCTGTCTAAGATGGTCTTTGAACTGTACCCTGTTATAAAGTACTTTTATGTACCTTTTATAATTTTTGTATAGAGCCAAAATTAAACAATACTTCTTAGTGGCTAACTGTATGCCTAGAACTCCCTAAAATGCTAGATGTGGGTGATAATAAAAATAATAATTACAATAATAGCTACATTTCCTATAGCCCTTATTTTCTGTCAAGTGCAGTTCCTAATACTTTACATAGGTATACTCTGTTGAGCCTCACAGTAACTCTCTAAGGCAAGTACTATTAGTATTCCCATTTTCAAGTGACAAAACTAAAGCTTAGAGAGCTTAGTTGATTTGTCCAAACAGCCAGCAAGCAGAACGATAACTTAAATATATTGTTCCAGACTTAAAATATAACACCCCTGGAAAGTTCTGCTTACAGCAATGCCAGAATGAGTTGTTTGAAGACAGCAGAGAACTAGAAAAGCTGTACACAATATTTTTAATAATTTGTTTGCAAGCATCAAAGGGATACCAAGATAAACAAATCTACGAGCTGAGACCTGGGAGAGGAGGGAGGGCAAGAGAAATGCTCCTAGCATCTGGTGTCCCTTTACCCTTTGAAGCAAGTGCCAACTACAAAACGGACAGCTGAAAAGCTAAGCAGTTTCACATAGGTGGAAGGAAAAAAAGTAGCAATTTGGCCTTCCAAAAAGGAGGTGCCCTTGTAAATACATCAAGTTTTTGAATAGAACCCCATACTACACACTAAAGATAGAGGTGATCAGAAATAAACCAACCCTTGCAATGACTGAAGTTTATTAGACCCTAACGGCATTAAAATGATCTGCTCCTAGTCTATCAATCCATCAGAAGCAAAGAATAAATCCTCTCAGAGGGAACATATAGATGCTCAAAGAATTGCTATAATATTTTTATGATATATCTGACAACTAACCAAAAAATAGAAAATCCCCAAATATTGGGAACTTAGGTACTTACTTATGAATTATACAGGCCTAAGAAAGAAAACATAATAATAACCAGAAAATATTCTTAAGTGAATGTCAATGGCAAAATGGAATATCCAAATTTAGAATTCAGCGTAAATCTATAGCTCTGAATACACACATTACAAAAGAAAGTCTAAAAATCAACTATCAAGCATGCATTTCAAGTTGTAAAAAAAGAATACTCAATAAACTTCAGGAATGTAAAAGAAAGAAAATAATAAAGTCAGGAACAGATATTCATGGAACAGAAAACACTCAAATGATGGAAAGTATCAACAAACCTAAAAGTGTTATTTTGAAAAGATCATTAAAATTGATAAACATCTAGGTAGGACAAGGAAAGAAACAGAAAAGGAACAAATAACTCACATCAGGATTGAAGAGCTAACATCACTACAGATTCTATAAAATTTAATAACAGTATTAGGCAACATCATGGACAATCTAATGCAAACAAATTTGAAAATTTGGATAAAATATACAAACTTTCATGAAACACAAGAATACATAATACTAAAAGCAATGAAAAAATAAAATCTCACAAAAAACTCTCCAGGCCCAGCTGGCTTCACTGGCAAATTCTAATCATTTAAGAAAGGAAATCTTTTAGAGAACAGGAAAAAAGGCAAATTTTGCAGCTTATTTTATGATACTAGAATAACAATGATATCAAAACCTGACAATATGTAATAAGAAAAGAAAACATAAGTCAATATTTCCCATAAAAAGATATTCAAAATCCTCCTCCAAAAATTATTAGCCATCTGAATCAAAACTATTTGACACAGGTTAATATATCACAACTACTTTGGGTTTACTTCAGAAATTCAAAGTTTGTCTAACATTAAAAATAATCATTATGTCATATATTAAAAGAATAAAAGATCTGAAAAGATACATAAAAAGCTTTTGATAAAATTTGACAATTAATTATTCAAAAACAAGATAAAAAGAGAGAAAAGAATTCTAAAGCCAGAAATGAAAAAGAATTTTCTTAACCTGATAAAAATATTAAAAAATTTTTAAAAATTTGGAAAGAAAAATAAAATATTTCCTTTGCAAACATGAATATCCATAGAAAATCTGTAGATTTGCAAACGTAATTGAATTAATATATAAATTAATCAAGGTCATTAAATACAAGGTCAACGTAACAAAAAGCTATTGAAATCAATTTCTTTATAGACATAAACATCTAATAAATAAAATGATTACAAAAAATACTATGTAAAAGATTAGTAGCATCAAACACCCAGGGAAAAAACTGAATTAAAAAAATTGATAAAGACCTGCACACAAAGAGTTATAAAACATCACAGAGAGATTTTGTGTGCACAGAAGTCTCACCTTATCTGCAGTTTCAGATTTGACAGTTTCAGTTACCTGTGGTCAACCACAGTCCAAAAATACTAAATGGAAAATTCCAGAAGTAGACAATTCATAAGTTTTAAATTACACACTGTTCTGCATAGTGTGATGAAATCTTGTGCCCTTCTGCTCTGTCCCACTTGGGACGTGAATCTTCCCTTTGTCCAGCGACTGTGTGCTGTCTACCCTCCCCACTACTAAGTCAGTCACTTGGTAGTGGGCTCAGTTGTCAGATTGACAGTCACAGTATGGCAGTGCTCGTGTTCAAGCCACCCTTATTTTACTTAATTGTTCTATTTTATTATTAGTTATTATTAATCTCTTGCCGTGCCTAATTTATAAATTAACCTTTATCATAGGCACATACGTATAAGAAAAAAACAGTATATATAGGGTACAGTACTAGCCACTGTTTCAGGGTCTTGGAACAAATACCCCGTGGATAAGGATGAACTACTTGTTTATAGACTAAGGAAATGAATAAATTTACTGACTTTGTGAGAAACTGGGCTTCTCATAATGGAGAAAAGATGACATAAATACGGAAAAAAAAAAGAAAGAATGTTATGTTGTTACCTTTGAAATAGGGGCATGAATAAAATTTAAGTTTTTTTTAAACATTTGCCAGTTCCATCTGCTGAAAATGCCTAGAATCAATAACAGCCTGATAGTAAGAAGCACACCGAGCACTCGAACGCTGATTTCTAGTTATCATTGTCACGAAAAGCAACCGAGCTTCCTGTAGAAAACAGCAGACTGCAGGGCTGGGAAGGACAAGTGAGTCTAGGCCACCGTGTGGCAGAAGACAGGCAGTACGCATAAAGCAAAGATGCACGAAACAGACACGGGAGGATGTTAAAAGGCTCTCACTGGCCAATCCTGGAAATTTTGAGAATCTAAATGAACAAGTTGACAATAATGAAAGAATCTGAGAAGACATATTGATACAACACAAGGAAAGGAAGGAGGGAGGGAAGAGAAAAAGCTTTTCTTTACAGGAGGTCAACTAAGAAATGTGGGGAAGCCAACAGAATTTTAAAAATCACCATTTTGTAACTAGGAGAGTAATCACTGACTTGGGCAGTAACCCCCAGAGAATGCTGGAACTACAGAGTAACCATTCTGCTGAGAACAAGGAGGCTACACAATTTTAAAGTTGCCTGTTGGACACTTGCCTAAGTGGCCAAACTTAACATCACCAAGAGGGACGTTACTTTTCAAATATTTCTGCCCAAATGTTCACCATTACCCTAAATGTGAATCTAAACAGTCATACAAACACAAATGGAGGCTCTACACTCTTTCAAAATGTGAGTGTCATGACAGAGAATGCAAAGCTGAGGAACTGTTCCGGAGTAAAGAAGACTAAAGAGACAAAATGACCAAATAAAATATTCGTTCTTGGATTTGTCCCCAGACCAGACAGAAAAACAGACAAAAAACTACAAAGGATATAGAAAACTATAAAAGATGTAAAGAATAAGTGGCAAATATAGCCTACATTAAGATAATGGTATTATGTGAACCTTAAATGTCCTTAACTGAGTGTTCTTATGGTGATTTAGCAGAGTGTCCTTATTCCTAGAAGATGAGCACATAAGTATTTATATAAAAGCATTACAGTATCTGTGACTTTCTCTCAAATGTTTCAGACAAAAAATAACAGGCGAAGCAAATGTGATAAAGGGTTGACAACTCATAGACCTGGGTAAAGGGTACACTGAGTGTCTATTGTTCTATTCTTGCAACTCTTCAAAGGTTTAAATTTTCTAAATAAAATATTGGAAATAACATTTCAAGAAATAAAGAAAGACCAAAATAAATGCAAAGATATGTAAATAACTGGAATCCTCAATATAGTAAATAACAAATCTTCCTAAAATTGATCTAATAAACTCAATGCAATTCTACGTAATTTCCCAACAGGTTTCCTTTTGTGGTAAAAACTGATAAGCTAATTCTAAAATACAAACGCTAAGAGCCCAGTAAAACTAAGACAATCTTAAAAATGAACTAAGTTGAGGACTTACTCTATTGGAAATTGAGATTATTCATAAAGCTATATTAATTTATATGATTTATAATTTATATGATTTTATACAGGCACATGTCTGTATAAAAAAACCAATGCAATGGAACAGAAGACCAAGAAAAAACCCACATACATATATATATAGGTGCTCATTTGTGATAAAGATAGCACTGCACATCAGTGAAGAAAGGACAAATTTTTCCATAAATGGTAGAGTCAATTTGATATCCACAGGTGACAAAACAAAAAAATGAAACCTGACCCCTACATCACACAATACACCAAAATAAACTGCAGGTGAATTCTAGATCTAATCGTAAAAGAAAAAATAAAACTTCTAGAAAACAACAAAATAAAAAACCTTCACTACCTTAGGTAGGGAAAGACTTTTGAATAGGATACAAAAAACACTAACCATAAGGAAAAGACTAAAAAATTTGAACTATATTAAAATTAAGAACAGCTATTATTAAAATACATTTTGAGGGTAAAAAAATAAGCTATAGACTAAGAAAATATATTTTTAGACCATATAGTCAAGAAAGAGCTTGTATCCAGACCGCAGAATGAACTACAGATCAATGTAATATAAATAAATAATTAATAAATAAAAATAGGAAAAAGACTTGAAAGCACATCACAAAAGATAACACCCAAATGTCCTACAAATATGAAACAGTGCTCAACTTCATTCATCATCAGAAAAATATAAATTAAAACCATACTAAGATATCACTATACATGCACAAAGTTGGCTAAAATTTAAAGACAAATAATACTAACTTTTGGATAGAAAATGAGGCAATTAGAATCCTCCTACAATGCTGAGGTGAATCAAGTTAGTACAATAGCTTACAGAACTGGTTGCCATTCCCCAGAAATTTCACAATTCTGTTTACTCAAAGAAATGTATATGTATATAAATATTTCTACATGCATACACATGTGTGTCTGCAAAAAATACCTATACAAGAACACAAGAATGTTCATAGCAGTATTATTTTTAATAGCCAAACCAAAGTCCATCAGCATTAGCATCATAGATATGTTATGGTATAGTCATTCTACAGAACACCACACACCAATAATAATTAACTATGGCTACATAAAAAATATGTATGAATCTCTCAACATAATTCTGGGAGAAAGGAAAGAAACAATATACACAGAAACAAAAACATACTGGATAACTCACTTATTTTCATTCAAAACCCAGCGCAAACAGCCATGGTGTTACAGGAAAGGAGAGCTCTATGTGTGTAGTGACTGTAACAGGGCATGATGTAAAAGGCTAGATGCGGAGAGGTCTTCGTTACATTCCAGTGTTGGATCTGTGTGGCGATTACACAAGTGTGTTCACTGTGGTAATTCATCTAGCTGTATACAGATGATCTGTGTGTATCCTGTGTATTATTCTGACACAAATGTTTACAGTAGGAAAAAATATTAACATCTTACTATTCGATTCTTGTTCCATTGTGGTTTAGAAAGAATGAGGGACAATGATTTTTCTGTGTTGATGTTATCTGGAAAATTACTTTTGATTTTTGTAGACAGTAATAAATTGTCAGCTGATACAACTAAAATTCTGGAACCATTGTGTCCTCTGCAAGGAATATCAACACTGGTATCATGTAACACCAGATGACATGTGGCACTACTTGGATCCAAGCACCCAGAAATCACGACCTCTTCCTACCTGTGTTTCTGCCTGTTGATTTTAACTTCTTTAATTACAGTGAACGTGTCACTAACTTCTCCATCTGTGAAGACAAAAAGCTGCACAAAGAAAGAAAATACTCGTCAAGCTTCTATCAAGTTCATTTTAAGATACCAGAATTTGCCTTTGAAAAACTCAACTATTTCAATCTAAAAGCGCTGACGCCTCTTCAAACAGCCACGAGATCCCTAATCTTCCACTGTCACTAGCCCCACATTACCACATGGTCTGATCAGAACCCTGGGGATTTTCAGCACCTCCCCCGACTAGCTTCACTTAAGCTTTTGTGGCAATCCATAAAAGAACTTCCATTGCTTATCATCGCATGGAATTATAGAAAAAGAAAAACGCCTCTTGTCTTTTTTTTTTTTTTCTCTTTACTATATGATAGAAGACTCTGGATTACCAATCATATTTCAACAATTTGATTCTCTAGCTGAGATTTCACTCTCTGTGTCCCTTCAGTTAGCTCTGTCCCAATTCTTACCTGTAGGGGGTGGCCTGGGATGGAGGGTGCCTTGTAAATGTTCTGGAGTGGTGCCAAGATTTCAGTGCCCCCTAGGTCTGCCTGAATACGCTTCACTCTCCCCAGTGCCTCCTTCATTGTTTGCTGAGTGTACTTCACACTTTCCCTGAGAAAAACAAACACACCCAGTCACAGGATGGCGCTGGACATTGTCCAGTGTTGAGTCCCTGAACTGGATACCCCCGTCAAAAGACAATCTTACCTGAAATTCCCAAAGCCAAATGCTGTGGTAGTTCCTTTAACAACCTAGGCCCTTTCTTTAAAGTATCATTTTGGACTCTCTATGGCCTTTCCAGATACTTACTGAAAGAATGCCTCATAGGTAGAGCCGAATCCATAGATGTTGAAATAACAGCCTACAGGTAAACTCTTCAGCAGCAAAATCAGTGTTTTCTGAAGGTAAGAGAGTATGAGGGGACAGAGTGAGAGAGGATCCTCTCACACCCACAGACCCTGCCATTCTAACTCTTGAGGGTGTGGGCCATCACCCCGCCTTTGTGCCTCCTGACATTCCAAGGCCAGCCTCACGGTGGTCTTTCAACTGGCTGTTGCTCAGATGAAAACAGACCTACAGTTCTGAATGCACCATAATTTAACCCGTCAGATTCATCCTCCCTTGAGCATGTGACTCAGAAAAAGAAATATACTAGTTTTACCTTGGCTGCCTCTATACGTGGCTGAGATTTACTCTGGCTACTCAAGGGGCTCTCCATACTTCCTGAGCGGTCCATGAGGAAGATAAATTCTCCACAGGTATTTGGTGACTTGTCTTCTGGGATATTTGGATAGAAACTCACCATTGCAGATGGATCTCCCAAGAAACACCCTACACAGAAAGGATACAAAAACTGTAAGACAAAAAAGAACTTAAAAATCCTAATGTCCCCAAGAATCAATGGTAGTAAATTTAATAGAAGCTGAGAAAATGCAAATGTATAATGCTGTGTTTGATCCTTATACCATATCTGTTTGCAAAGGGTATGACTTGAGTTATAAATATTTAAAGGAGACAAAATCAGAATAGACAAGAAAGACAAGAAAGTGAGTAGAGGTTAGCGTGCACAAGCAATAATTAAAATATTGCCCCTGAATGCAAGTTTCAGCGCAGCGAGGCAAATAAGTAAGACACATTAGGTTAACATGTTTCAGCATTTGCAAAAAGAATCAGACAAGTTTTTCTGCAGAGGCGAACCTTTTCTTCAAATCAAATCAATGGAGGAGAATTTATCACATGGGGTCCTTGTTTAAGTCTTTAATTACAGCTTTGAAAAAGTGATACATGAACAATTTTTAGAATGACAATTTGCAAGAGTTGAGTATAGCAAGTGTTATACACACCAAGGTGAGTCTGCCTGCTTTGGATATGAGGCAGGCAGACTTCATATCCACTGATGGTCTCCAGGAGAAAGAGAAGCACTGGGATCTGGATTGGATTCTAATGGCATTATCCAAACAACAAAGTGGCAGTGACCACTGGAGTCCAGACTTTGTGGCTAAGTTGTCAAAGTCAGAGCCGTGACTTTATTTTTAGGAGCAAGTGAGAGCTGTGCAGGAATTGAAATGATGTGGTTGAGATAGATATGAAAGGAAAATGGCTGGGTCTATCACCTCTAGTTTTACAGTTCAGATAATATAAAATTAAATTCAATCATCTTATCTTTACAAAGTGTCTTAAGGATTATAGGGTTTACTCTCAGTAGCCCTGAGATTCAGTATGACCACAAGACAGGGCTCAGTTTAATCTCTTACCCGTGGGGTACTCTAATAACCAAATGGTTTCTAAATAAAATGGGTGTGACCCAGCAAATATCTAATGGAACACTAGTTCAAACGTGGCATTTACTTAATCCAGATGTCTGGATATTTGACAGAATAGTAGAATTTTTTTGATGGGCAAGGTAGATTCCTTTTCATGCTGAGAGAGAGCTGGTTATAACAGAGCTGGCGTTATACTCAGGAGTTGGGAAGGTTGCCATGAGTGTGATGAGTTAATGTACCTAAACTGTTTAGAATAACACCAGATAAATAGGAAGCACAATACGTGGATTATCTACTGTAATTTTGGCCTGGCTCAACCTATTTGTACTACCACGAGTCTCGGCTTCCTTTGTGTTTAAGGAGGCATTTCAAACCTTAGCTCCTCCGCTTGCTGGCCTCAGTGTCCTCATGTGAAGAATCACGGTAGTGACACCTGCCTCAACATCACTGTGAGGTCACGTGGTATAATATACTTAAGGAGCTCAGTCTAGTGCTCAACTTAGATTAGGCTCTTAGTCACAATTTTATAAAAGTTATTTCTAAATTTTATGTTTATACAATTATTTTATTAAATCATGAATTTAATTTTAAAAGAAATCACATTTTAAACATACTAAGTATGTCTGTTCTAAGTTTGTAAAAATAAGGCACTGTGTTTTCCTCATGTAGTGCCATGTTTCATTTGGCAGAACTCTACATGGTTTTAATGAGCCAAGCTGCCACTTAAGGTTGTCAGTTGCTTCCTTGTGTGGCTGAGAACAGCAAGTCATGCTGACCAAATATATGTCTTGGGAAGCAAGACTCGAGTGGCCCAGCTGGAAGGAATTCCCAAGACTGACACGGGCTACCTCTGATGTCCCCCTATGGCCTGCAGAACTGGTCGTGGGGAACAGGGGAGAAAATCTGCAGAGGGGCAAGGAAACTTCTTAGCAGGAAAAGGACTGAGATCTCTATCTTACCTTTTGAGATCCAATATGATGAAACTTTCTCTGCCGTAAATAATCCTTTAAAATAATGCTGACTAAAGATAAGGTTACTGTTACAGGAATATTTTGTGGGCACCCAAGGAGATACCGACAGGCAAGGAAAAAACAGGTAACTAATGTAAAAAGACAGAGCATGGAACTTCATGGAAGAGGAGCTGGTTATAGCAAACCTGGTTGAGGCGTGGACCCCTCTAATGTCCTTAGCATGGACAGCTGCCCCTGAAGAAGAATGGTTGAACAAGTGAGGGCAAACTAAAGAGTCCCAATTTGTGAGCACAAATATGCATCCACTTGGGCCAAACATTAAGGATGAGAGAGTGGGATGGCCCGCTGAAAACCAACTACCGGGAATGTGTTCCTAGCAGCTATAGTTGTAGAGCGAGAGCCTAACCAAGCCACATCACTTTAACAATCACTATTAACAATGACTGTGAACAAGGAGGCTTCCACTCCATCCTGTGCAACATGCTTTGTAAGTGGCAGTATCCCTCCAGTCCTGCTTCGTGGTCCCTGAAATCCACTGGCGTGGCGGCCCAGGAAGGCCCCAGGAGCAAAACAGATCAACATGGGATACAACAATTTTAATTATAAGAAAAAATACATATATATTTTTAAAAATACATTAAAAATAAGAAACATTACAATTAAAAATAAGAGACATTAAAATAAAGTGAGAAAGTAGGACAGGATAAAAAAGTTTAGATATGGATGATGGCGATGGCTGTACAAGATGAATGTACTTAAGGCCACAGAACTGTACACTTAAAATATCTAAAATGGTTAATTCTGTTATGCGTATTTTACCACAATAAGAAAACAACTCCAGGTGACACTACATGTGTGATGAATCAATCGATAAAAGTTATTTATTACAGAAAGAAATCAAGGAACTAAACAGTCTTAATCTAATCATAATTACTACTTGCATACTTCCTGTGTTTTTAAATGTTTTTCCTAATGCATAAGTTGTTTTATTGTGGTAATTAGCCTGTATAACTTACTTTTCTTTTACTTAACATTCTTTGGAGGTCTTGTTTCCAAATTATTTCAAGTATACCTTGAAAAGTACATTTAGCCACTTAAAAACATGATTGTTTACTACTATTTTATATCATTAAAATGTCAGGGGACAGCTCAGTTCATATTTTTACCTATATTTAGGTTTATTTCCTTAGGTAAGATCCCCCAAATGGACATAACCAAAATGAACACAGATTTGAATCATAGGGCCAAATTTCTCCTCAAAAAGTTGATACCAAATCATTTTGCTTCAAGCAATCTATGACAGTGCCAAATTCATCATAATTTAAACCATGAGGGATTATCAGATTTGGAAATCTTTGATAATTTGAAAGGTGAAAATGCCATATGATTACTATTATTTGCATTTCAAATGAAATAGAATTTCATTGCAATTTCCATTATAAGACTGATCACTGTCCCACATGCTTATAAACTGGCTGTGTTTTCTTCTGTGAATTATTTGTTTCAATCCTTTGCCCAATTTTCTACTGATCTTGTTAAGTTTGCCTACATGTCATGACTACATGATATTCAATAAACCTAACCATTTTTGCATGCCATAGTGTAAGCTATTTGAATGTTTATGTGGGTATGTTTTACCTGCTACTCGAAAGGAGAAAAAAGTGAGAGTAATTTGAGGATAACTCCAAGACAGGAATTTACGCTCTAGAAGGTGACTACAAAAGGAGAAAGAAAATACCTGGCTTCATTTTCGGCAGCCCCATCTCCACAGCTACGCTGGGGGCATGCACCTCATTGTAGTAAATCAGGAGTTCCACGTCCCGATCATACTTGTGTCCCTCAGCCAGGGAGACCTGAGTTGGGGACAGGCAAAGGAGCCACATTAGAAATATCACTGTTTGCTTCCTGGAGCTGATGTCAGAGCTGGGGGCTACAGGCTTCTTCCTTGAGTGAACACTGTCAGGAGCAGAAGCGAGAATGGAGAGAAGGCTCTGGACGTTAAACAGGGATAAGGAAGGAGCATCAACCGACTCTCTCTGGGTTAACATTTGAGATAAACTGGGTGAGGACCAAGCCAAGACCCAAGGAACAGGAGTACTGGCAACAGTAGTACTCTCTCATTAATTACCTGAGCAGAAGTCTTATCATCTCCAAGGTACTCAGTAGGACTCAAGGGGCAATTGGATTGGATTTTCTCAATGCCATGCTGGGAAGTGATGGTGGCGACCATACTGAGTGTGTAGGGCACGTCCTTCAAAGGGACTATAGGAATCTTCCTATTAAGGCAGCTGTCCTGAGAACATCCTACAAAAAGTTACCGTAGTTGTGTTTTCCTTGCCAAACCTTTTTAGCACACCCACACACAACCTTAAGGGGATTTCCCCATGACCAGCATTGAGAGGGGAGAGGGACTCACCAGACAGCTGGTATCTAGGGTTCAGGACAGTTGGGAGCACGAAGCGCAGGGCACCATCTGCTTCCAGGGACAGCTCCTGCACATACCTCAGGGTGAGTGCCACCTTCGCCCCAGGTTGGAGGTTCCCCACATTGCAAGAGAAGACATCCCTGGAGCTCACGTCCTCCTCTAATAAGAAGGCCTGGTGCCCCTGGGAAATGGCATTCTCATAGTTTGTGTGGGCCTAAGGAGAACAGGGTGAGGGTGGAAAAGAAAGGTAACATCAAAGGTGCCATGGTTGATGCAGCCACAAGTAGGGCAGAAAGCAACCTGAGGGGGAGGGACTCTGATGGGTCTTGTCAAGTTCACAGCTGTACTTTGAATGTCTCTGATTGATCCCCCCCCCCCAAGTGACTTTAGGAAAACAGCAGTCAGAATGGAGTGGAGGAAAGAGCTTGCAACATCAGCATGTTTTGTGAAGTTGCATTTGACAGGTATCCTAAATGTTAGGGACAGGTGCAGGTTGCCAGCCCTAACCACAGAAAAACAAGAGGAAAGCAAAACGGAGGAGACCAATATGCAGTTAGAAGCCAAATAGCAATGTCAATAATTGGCATTTAGGGACGTTTTCCTGGCCAGGAGCATGAGCAGAATCTAGGAGCTCATGTCTAAAGGTGACCTTTTCCCCTGTAACATATATTAACATAGTAAAAATCACACCCATCAGTGCCATGGCAGTTTGCAATGTCATGGGAACCCCTGGAAGTTACCCTATAAGGATAAAAATAGGGAGGGTCCTTAATTCTAAGAACTCTGTACCCTTTTCCCAGGACAGTAATGAATAGTCCACCACCCCCACCACCCCACCACCCCCGTAGCATATCATAAGGCATAGACATCAAAGTAGGTTCTTCTCCACTCTTGGAGCCGGACCCATTTCCCCTCAGGAAATGTACTTTCACTTTCTATTCTATGCTGACAAGCCTGCAATAAAAGCTGCTTGTGCAGAGACGCTAGTGTCTGTCATCTCTCTGTAGCACCATCTGGCTTGTAATTCCTTCAAGCCAGGAGCCAAAGAATCAGGGCAACAACTCTAAAAACTCAAGCCTGACACTAAAGACGATGCACCAATAAGAAGAGAGGAGCTAACGTACTCATCCCTAGTACCTTCGCCTTGTCCTGTAATTCTGCTACAACTCTCTTCCCATCCACCAAGGCTTCGAAGCTGTAGACAGCAGAGTCTTCATCCATGGGGAAGATAAAGGCGGCCTCCAAAGGAACTTTCTGCTCATTCTCATAGTTGAGGGTTGCAGACACACTGGTCACAAACTCATTAATGGACAAGCTCACAGAGACACTCTTAAGTGGCACTGGGGACAGACCAGAATTCAAGAGTTCAACAAGCTTTAACGGAATGCCTCCTGCAGGCCAAGCCTTGTGCTAGGTGCCAAAGATACAACGGCAAGTGAGAGTCACAAATTGGGCTTACCTGGCTCCTGTTTGTCA
The DNA here is from genome assembly GCF_040939455.1 of Microcebus murinus. Lineage (NCBI taxonomy): Eukaryota > Metazoa > Chordata > Mammalia > Primates > Cheirogaleidae > Microcebus > Microcebus murinus. The sequence continues at coordinate 104,228,669 of NC_134107.1, forward strand.
CTGAGTAGGCCACAGGGGGTCACCATGGTGATGCAGAGTTTCTGCAGAAAAGACACATCACAAACAGAGTGACATGTTGGGAGCTGTCCATTCCAACACCAGTACCTTATGCGCTTCTGTCTGGAATAAGAATACGTTCAAAGGGCTAATGTTTGCACTAAGAAGGAACCCGGAAAGAAGGGGGCAAAGATTCCAAAAGTAAGGCTCCTCCCAAAGGCCAGTCCCGAGTGGGGAAGCTATCAGATTCACTAGTCCCCACTAAACAGGAAATTGTTTAAACACCCGAGGCCGGTTCAAACACTGATCCCACTTTTCAAAAACTGTAACACACACCACTTCTTATACCACTGAATAGGCGTCATTAACCAACCCCTCTGAACTCAGAATTCTCTTTCTAAATTGAGAACCACAACACCTATATGTCATATATGAATTAATTTATATGAAGTCCCTAGAACAGTGACTGGCCCATAGGAGGCATTTAATCAATGAGGACAAACATCTGTATCGTTCCTATTACTGTAGTTACTGTTGTTCCCCATAAACCTCTGCTCTAATTCCCTTAGGACTATGCTGTTCAGAGACCTGTGTGTGAGAAGGTGAGTGATCCAAGATGGTCTCCTGCCACTTTGATCGCTTACCCTGTGACTTTTCTTTTGGAGCTCATAATTGAAGCCACTGTTTGTTTTCTCTGTCCAGGATATTTTCATATATATAAATATTATACATGTACATGTCTTCTATTTTAAATCAAGCTGTCCTAAACATATCTCCCAAATTTTATTATAATCCTGGACAACCATTTCATGTGATATGGTAACAGATAAATTTTATGTGTCGAGGTTATAACTTACATTATGATTCCTTTATTGCAACAGTCTACAGGTGGGTTTGTTTGGCCCCTAATGCCACAGGATGATGCTCTGGAACAATTCTGAGCCGGATCATTTGCCAGCTTGCCGCTCCATGTTTTAAGACATTACCTGACCTGCAACCCTTGGCCCCAATACGGGGGCTTTTCACTGAAAATAGACCGTAATGAGCTAAAATGGCCCTGCGTAGCACAAAGAGGATGCCAAAGAAAAATGAAATTAATATATTTATCCAGAGGCCCAGGGATAGATGAGTCACTGCAAACCTTAGGCCTCTCTGAGCAAACAAGAAGCCAGAAAAACACCGGCTTTTGAGAAAGGCAGCTTTCCTTCCTACCACAACCCACCCTCAAGGATTCTGAAGCTTCAGACAGGATATTCCTGCGCCCCTACTCTCATCCCAATCACCACTTGAAACATCCCACCCACCCTATCCAAGTCAACGTCCACGCTGATCACCCATCTGATGACGAGGGTGTTTCTCATGCACTTTGCCCCATCTCCACACATCAGCACCCATTAATCAGGCTTTTCATTTCATGTTTGTTTTTATTTGGAGCCACTGGATAAAAACTGAGTGTGGCAATGTGGCACGCAATTTGACAGCGACACAGGGGACAGTGGCAGGCGGGAGGTAAAGAGAGGATGCTCAGGAAAAGGGCTTCCATGCAGACCCTTGACTGCAGCAAGTTCTCTGGTGAACGGGCTGGGGGACCGGAGGGAAGAATTGCTAATAACAGCAGCAGGGACCTTAAAGCAGGAGAATCAACAGGAGTAAAACAGCTGAATAACTGTCCGGGAAACCAAAGCTCTCAGGCTGGGCCAAGCCTGTCCGTGAGTGGAAGACAAAGTAGCAGAGGAAGAAACAGCCTTCATTTCCTCATTCTAACCCTAGAACCAATCCCTCACTGAGGGAAACTTGCTCTTCTACACTTTTACCCAGCCCTTCCCTGTGCAAAGTGAGTCTGCATCAGAAATAGTACTGGGCCTCAGGGTGGCACTTCAGCAGGGCACCTAGAAATGCGTAGGTAAACGCTGGCCACAGGGGCTGAACAAGGTCAAAGCCTTGAATCTGAGGAGGCTGGGAGAATAGAGGGCTTCTCCCTGAGCCAGGTGGCTGCTTTTTAGGTGGCCCCTCAGGAATGCAGAGTCCCAGCCCTGAGCTGCTCTGGTGCAGGCTGGGTGGAGCGGGTGGCACAGCCTGCCTGAGCCTGCTCCCTACTGCAGGGGAGAATTGGACAACCTGGAATCTGGCCAAGAAAGAGATCTGGGATGCAGGGTGGGGCTTGGACAAAATGAGAGTAATTTAATCTTTCAATTTTCAATCTTAGATTTTTTAATGTCCTGGTAATTACAGAAGGGACAGAAGGGTTTATGGGCTGCAATTGCCTGGGTGGGTGAAGGCTTGTGACCACATTTCTGCAGCATAAACTTACATAAAATTGAGAAAATAACATCAATTGTCCATATTAAAGGAAGAAAGGAGGAGAAAGAAAAAGGTAAAGTAAAAGAGAATGAACATAGGAGAGGGGCCTTGAGATCAGGAGAAGGCTAAATCCCCCTCCAGCCCACACAAGATTCCCCTAAATTGCCAAAGGGGCAGAGAACCCCCCGGGTTCACACACCAGGACTAAATTCCTCACCTGTTGGACTTGCAGTTACAAGAAGCCCCTATGGGTTTCAGATCTGGGATAGAAGTTAGAATGTGCAGATTTTAGTCCGCAGGTGCAGGTGCAGGGGGTGGCAACCAGCCCCAGGATAAGCTGTGGGGTCGCCTACCTTCTCCAGAAGTCCGGGACTGCTCTGAGTCACTGGAAAATGAAAACAACAGCAGTCAAAACTTCCAGGAAGACCCGCCCCCTTCTAGGGACCGGTTATAAAGTAGCAGTTACATAAGTAAGGGACCGATAGAAAATTCCTAAACAAATACAGGCAGTGCCTGGGCTACAGAGATGTGTTCCTGAGAATGTCTTTAGGTCGGATTTGTACGTAACTGCGGATCCCTGATGAACAGCACATACAGGGCAGTAATAATAATAACACTGTAATGGCTCGCATGCGGTGATAACAATACAGCGGAATGCTGTAATAATAATAATACCTCCGTGCTGTAATAACAAGGTACAGAAACTGTTGTGCTCTTTCTTTTCATTCAGACAAACAGAACATAAAAACAAGGTCATACAAAAAGTTTAGATGGAAGCAGGAGAAATTTCAAAGAAGAATATTAAAGATTAACACTGACCCAGTGTTGCATCAATGTCTTACTTACTGGAAGGGGCATTTCTGAGGCTAAAGGAAGGCAGGTGGCATTAATCAGAAGAGCATGACGAAGATGGTGCTGGAGAATCAGGGTTGGGGTCTGTTGCTGGGGAGGGGAGCTCACCACTGCACCCCAAAGGCAGCTAGGGCTGTCTGCGCAGCTTTTGCTTTCTTTAATCAAAAATGGGCTTGTAGCAGCTGATGTTTTCGCTAACTGCAAGGTAAGCCTCTGAAAACCCTCGAAGTTAGAATCTGGCTCCTCAGGTTCAGCAGATCCTGCTTCAATGAGAGGAAGAGCTTCAGCTAATTCTTTTCTCAGATAGTTTATTGTCTTTGGATCTTCTGATTCTTCACATTCTTGTGTTTGTGTCGGTTCCTTCTCTATGTATCTATGGAACACCTCAAATCAGGACATCTGTAACCCGGGTACGACCTGTAATCAAACCTTTGCTTTTCTCTGGATCGGTGGAAATTTCTTCAACATTGGAACGTTTGCTTTTGTCCTTTGATCCTTGCTAAGGATCAATCAGAGGATAGGCAAAGGGAAGGGAAACTGAAAATGCCACAAGAGGAAGAACATCGATGAGACAGTAAAAACTACATATTTTTGTGATATTAATAGAATCACTTACCAAGGGCTTACAGTGTGCTGGGCCCTGCTAATAAAACTTCATGGCGTTATGTCATTGGCTCCTTACCTCTGATTGGAGTCATTTGTCCCAAAGCTGTGCCCTCCCCACAGCACTGGGGGAAGACGAGCAGCCGGGCTCAGACACAGACTTCTGCTTTCCTGAGAGAACGTGGGTCACGCAGGGCCACAGCTCCCCGTCCTGGGTCAGCGGTATCAGGGGATTAGCATTATTTCATCAGGATCCTGAAGTCACTTGTTTGGGGTGACAATGTGAGTAACTGAAAATATCTGTGCTCATCTTCCTGGCCAAAGGACACTAGAAGCAGCCAAATTTCCCTTACCTTCTCTATTTCAAAATGACTTATTAAATCCGGGGCTTAAAGAAGGAGCCATATTGCTATCAGAAATCTGTCTATGGTAAAGAATATATGACATGCATGAAAGATTCAGCCTGATTTTGGTCTGTGTGATACGTTTCTGGTGGCAATTTTACTCTCCCTGATTTACCTGTTCTCTCACCTGTGAAATGGGGATAATGCTATATCTACATCCCTGGGTTAAGATCTAGTTGATCTTAATGGATGTGAAAGTAGTATAAGTATATATATGTGTGTGTGTGTGATATATATATATATATCTCCGCACTTAGGCATATACAGTATACATACATGCATATATAGTACAACACGATATAAGCACAAATTGTATTTTCATGGCCTGAGAAACATGTTTTTTACCTGTACCAAACTAATTGTAAGAGGGAATGATCCTTTTTTTCAGGGTAGAAATCATGTCTGGTTTGTTTTTTGTGGCTGTACCTTCTTTCCATTGACTGAAGTATCTGGGAAATGTCCCCTTGTTTTTTATGCTAATAAGAACGCTAAGTTTAGCAAGTCTGTGGCCATTCAGAACAAAGACATTTCCCAGCCTCCCTTAAAGCTGGTGTGACCTTGCGACTCAGTTCTGGCCCAGGAGATGAAGAAATGACACCTGCAACGCTGCGCCAGACCCCTTCACTCCACCCTCTTCCTGCTCGCTGGTGGGAATGTAGATATATTCTGAGCTTTCCTGGACCATGAAGATTAGGGGAAAATCCCTTAAAATGGAGAAGCAACAAGATAGAAAGATCCTGAATCTCTGAGACTGTCAAGGAGCAGAGCCTCTGTATCCTCACAGACTACTACCAGAGAGAGTAATGAATTTCTCCTTGGTTTATATCCTCTCTAGGGCTCTGTGCCACACGATCCTTATCCTACCTAATACACCTGATTGTGATCAATAAAAAAAGTGTTAAAGAGACTGTCTTCTTTTGCATAGAAAAGCACATTTGGATAAAATGAAAAGAGAGATCTGTGTATCATGAGAATAATATCAATTCATCTCAGCAGCCCCCAGTGTATACACATGTGCCTTAAACTATGCCAGTGTGTGTGGATCATAGATTGCCACTTATTTTTCCACAGTTCTTCTGGGGTCATTTCCCTTCCTGAAATAAGGGCTGTTTGTCTTACCACAGAGAGTGCTTAGCACTGGTTCAGAACAGACTGTCAATGAATTGTTTTGCTCATCCTCCCATTTCTCTTACTCTTTCTTCAATGGTCTCTATCTTTATTATCAAGGAGTCTCATTTAAGTCTCCTGTTCTATTTGTTCTCTCTCCTCTGGCGTTTCCATAGCAATTCATCTAACACTCCCTGTGGTTTTATCACACTTGAGCCCTTTATGTCCTCTTAAATCCTGTACACCTTAAAGAAAAAAAATTCCAAAATGCATAAAATTAAATGATTAATGAATAAATACATATAAATGCCAGTGGTTGTATATACCCTTATGTCTTATAATTGTTATTCACCATAGATATTATAAAATAGATTTCAAAATAATCAAATGAACAGATGCTCAGACATGTGCACAAGCCTCATAAACATTTATTACCTGGTGATAACAATTATACTTAATAGGCATCATTTTCATATGATCACTGATAACTTGGAAATTTAGTATTTGAAAAAATCACACACAAACTGGGCTCACCAGAAACTTATCATATATAAATGAATAGGTAGGGTAGATTTACATATGTATATATACACACCTACACATATACATATATATACTCTGTATATATTTTTCTTCATATATATATGTGTGTGTGTAAATATATAGATATTTATATTTCCTTTCTGAAACCAATGCTAAGTATTTTACGATATATCAAACTGCATTAACTGCAGACAGGAATAATGCCTGTCATCATAAAGCCACTTAGTTGTTTGTCAGAAATTTCTTAGAAGATGCTGACTTTTGCTTAAGAGTAGCAAATTTCATTCATTGCAAACAAATATGCTTCTGACAAACCAAAAGCATAAATAAGTGCCAAAGGAGATAGGCAGGATGAAGCCTAAACATCTAAATCTCTGAGGACTAGTAAAAGACATACCTTGCTCTTCCAGAGGGTCAGAAAACTGTAGAGAAAACTAGGAACCAGGTACCAATATATGAAGATCAACTTGATTCTATCACAAAATTAAGTCTGTGAGCTTTAAATTCAAGCAGTTCGGATCTCGATTCCTACTTCTAGTTCTTAATAGTTGCGTAGTCATGAGAAAACAATTTACTTTGAGTCTGTCATCATTTGTCAAATTGCCTAATAATACGTACCCTGTACATATGCTGTAATAATTAAGTGAAATAAGATTTTTTTGAGGCATCTATAACAAGTAGACACTCTGAATGTTAGTTCCACTTTCCCTTTGTTGGGTTTGCCAGCTGAATCCTAAGAATCTGGAAAACCATATGTCATTTATATTTCTATATAAAACAGGCTATTTTTGTGAAAAGGATTCTGAGATTTTCTACACTTTTTCTACATCTAGTAATATTAGTTTTGGTTTGGTTGCTTTTTCTACTTGCCATCTTTTTGCCTGTGATTACTATAGTTAAGCAAAATGAAACCACCAAAAAAAAAATTAAAAAAAAAAAAGAACCCTCATCTTAAAATTAGGAAGAAAAGTAAGGAAAGTATAAGGGGGATGGGGAAAAGGAGTCTGACAATGAAGTGAAGATGTCATAATGCATCCAATTTCCAGAAATAATAAATATCACAGGAGCACACAGCGTGTCTGGAAGTTTATAAGCATTATCTTATTTAGCCTTGACAATCACCCTATGAAATACTGTTCTAACTCCATTTTCCAAATTACAATACTAAGGTTCAGTGAGAACTGCTGACCTGCTCAAGGACATGTAGCTCATGAGAAACAGGCTTGTTCTTCACACCTGAACCTTCTGGCTCCAAGGTGGGTACTCTTCATTACATCACAATTTCTTCCACAGCCCTAAGAGACAAGGGGAGAGCAATAAACTGGAGAAATTGCAAATTTGGCAGGCCAAATCCCTGAGGTGCATAGAAGAAAGAAAATGTCGCTGGAATATATACCCCAAACAGAAAAATGGGTCAAGAGAAATCCACAGCTCTTTAATTCCCAATTCCTCTAAAGATTACCTTGATGACTACGTCCTATTTCCTGACTCCTGAACTCTCTCACCACCTGACATTTAATTGCTCCCTGTGCTCAGAGGGCTCCTGCTCTCTGAGTCTCAGGATATATCACGAGGGAAGCTCCAGAGGGACTATGAGACCATTTATAGTCTCCACAGAGGGGGGAGATATTTTCATTTCTGCTAAGGTGAGGAAACCATCCTAGGTGATAAGGCAGCAGTTAAGGTTACAGTTAAGGCTGTGACACAGCCTCTCTCTCTGTTATCCTGAAAGAAAATCAAAAAGACCATCTGGGGGCCACAGCAAGAGAACCCAAACCCAATTCCCTGGCATCTAGAGAGAAGAAAAATTTAGGATGGAGAGTCCCAAGCTCTACAGAAGAAACTGAAAATAAAAGAAGGGAAAAAACTTTTGTTTTCCTTACTTAAGCCAGTCACGATCCTTTCAACTATGTAAGTGTTCAGAACTTCTCGTTTTTCTCAATTTTTACTTTTACCCTCATTCCGGAGACCTGAGTAGCAAGGACTGTTGGCAGAAAACACCATGAAGGGCTTCCTTCTCATTCTGTGTGATGACCAGGGTCCTTTCCTCCATCCACTCCCTCACAGGGCATGCAGGAGTGCATTTCTCTAGTCTTTTCTTCATTCTTTGCTAATTAATTCAGCATCCTGTCATGTCCCAAGCCCCACAGTTACTTAAGATTGAAAATGAGTTGGGTATATTCCTTGACATGGAGGAAATACATTTCTATGACATAGAGAAAATAATAATCTTTATAAGACAATGTTAGGTCAAAGACATTCTCCTGATTCGCTTCCTAATTCTCTGAAGTATATACATACTCCTTCATAAATGGTTCCTCCCCTTCTTTCCCTAAAATGTAGTGTTTGTCAAGGTTTGGCCCCTAGTCCTATTTTGCCGTGATCTTACCCTGTCTCTGCTAGTGCTCTAACTCAGGCTTAAGACATCAACTGTCATCTCCATGCAGGTGGCTTCTGAAATTCTTTACCATGGAACTCTCTACAGTGAATATAATAATAATGAACCATAATATAGCATCTAATTGTGTATCAAAATCTTTCATAAACATAATCATCGTATTTGGTATTGACTTCAATTCCTTGAGAGAAATATTATCTCAGTTAATGAAAAACAAATGTTTAGTACCACATGCCAAGTATAATTATAAGAACATCCTACATTTTCAAAAAGCACAATTGTAGTGTGGATGTCAAAATACAGATATGTGAGACACAAATGAGGGGCCTGTGACTAAGGAGACCATGCAGTGGTGGGGCAGAAGCTTTCCTATTTTACCCCTCTTGTCCTGCCTTAATTATTAATCATGTTCCCTTTTACTAAGTTGGAATGATAAATTTTAACTGATTACTTGAAGTTCAGGATATTGATGCAGGGAATGCTCTCTGCTACTATAAACATGAGAATCTGAGATTCAGAGATCATAAATTATGAACCCATAGTCACACCACCAAAAATCAGAACTTGAACTTAAGTTTTTAGATCTCTAACTTTTAATATGTCATGATGTCTCTTTCCTAGACAAATGTTTAGATTTGACTTGAATCTTCTAGAAAAGCCGTATCCATTTCTATCATGAGTGCAACCCTAAATTACTATTTAAATTATCATTCTCAGTTCCATGTGTCTTTGATGTCTATGTGTCTGTCTGAATATGGATCTAGAAATGGTGAGGGACTTAAATGTTTATGATTTTTTAAAAAATAATATTTGGAGTTACAGGGACAAAATTTAAATTTTTTTTTATTTCAGCATATTATGGGAGTACAAATGTTTAGGCTGCATGTGTTGCCCTTCCCCCTACTTCCTCCACCCAGACAGAGATTCAAGCATGTCCATCCCCCAGATGGTGGGCATCGCGCTCATTATGTATGTATATCCATCCCCTCCCATCTGGCTGACACCCAATAAATGTTATTCCAATATGTGCTCTTAGGAACTGATCAGTGAAACTAGTTTGCTGGTGAGTACATGTGATACTTATTTTTCCATTTTGGGGATACTTCACTTAGTAGAATGGGTTCCTGCTCTATCCAGGAAAATACAAGAGGTGCTGTATCACCATTCTTTCTTAAAGCTGAATAGTACTCCATGGTATACATATACCACATTTTATTAATCCACTCATGTATTGAAGGGCACTTGGGTTGTTTCCACATCTTTGCAATTGGGAATTGTGCTGCTATAAACATTCAAGTGCAGATGTGTTTTTTATAGAATGTCTTTTGTTCTTTTGGGTAGATGCCCAGTAATGGGATTGCTGGATCAAATGGTAGATCTACTTGTATCTCTTTAAGGTATCTCCATATTGGTTTCCACAGAGGTTGTACTAGTTTGCAGTCCCACTAGCAGTGTATGAGTATTCCTATCACTCTGCATCTAGGCCAACGTTTATTGTTTTGGGACTTTTTGATAAAGGTCATTCTCACTGGAGATAAGTGATACCTCATTGTAGTTTTGATTTGCATTTCCCCAATGATTAGAGATGTTGAGCATTTTTTCTTATGTTCCTTGAATTGATAAATGAATTCAGTGAAGTCTCAGGATACAAAATCAACACACACAAATCAGAGGCATTCATATACACCAATAACAGTTAAATTGAGAACCAAATCAAAGACTCAATTCCCTTCACAATAGCAACAAAGAAAATAAAGTACCTAGGAATATTTATTTAACTAAGGAGGTAAAAGACTTCTACAGGGTGAACTATGAAACACTGAGGAAGGAAATAGCAGAGGACATAAGCAGGTGGAAAACCATACTATGCTTGTGGATCAGCAGAATCAACATTGTTAAAATGTCTACACTATCCAAAGTGATCTACAGAGTCAATGCAATCCCTATGAAAATACCAACATCATTTTTCACAGATATAGAAAAAATAATATTACGCTTCGTAGGGAACCAGAGAAGACCCTGTATAGCAAAAGCAATCCTAGGCAATAAAAACAAAATGGGAGGTATCAATCTACCAGACTTCAAACTATACTACAAGGCTATAGTAATTAAAATAGCTTGGACAAAATTTTAAAATTTTGATTAATAAAATCTTAGTCTGAAATGATGCTATTTTCATCAGATATTTCTCATAGGTTTTCTTTGTTTTGAATTTTTTCCTACAGAAAAAAAATCATGTTTATACAATACTGCTTTAGAATCAGTAGCAATGCGACTGGTTTCACCTCCTGTACCACTGGTACCATGTATTAGAATATTCATATTTTACTGTGTTTTGAAAGGCTGGGAAGAGCACTTGCATGTGGGGTGTGGGGCGTGCCGTAGGCACTCAAGCCATGGTTCCTGATCTTTTCCATTGCGCATGTTATTTTTTATACCTCAGCATAATCCATTGGAGACCTCCATGGTACTCAGCAGTACGTTCTAACCATCTCCCCAAAGCCATGTTATTTAGCATTAGCTATGCTCGTGCTGATATTACAGGAGTGTTTTCACCTTTGCCCAAAGGACAAAATAACAGTTGCTGGGCACCTGCAATATGTCAGGCACCATATTGCACGCCCCAGACTGCATTATCCTGGTTAATCAATGAAACCCCTTAGACTGTTAACACTTTCCCTATTATAGGGACAAGAAACTAAAGGCATAGCAGTCGCAAAATTAGTAAACAAGAGCCTATATTTAAAACCCAGTCTATCTGGCTTAAAAAGTATGTCTTTCTTATCACCATTCCCCCATTGACTCCTCTTCTCCACAGAGAGAGTAACAGAATTAATCCCTATATTTTCCAAGGTTACATCAGGAATATCATCATATTTATTCTTTATAGCAATTCTGTGAGGTAAACAATAATGTTAATCAAAAGTAAACGTGTACTGTGTACTCACTACATACCAAGCGCAATTATAGGAACATCTTGTATTTTCAGTAATATTTTTCTATTTACTTGATCTTGATTTCCAACACCTAACATTTCCTTTTTCTATTTATCCCCCTACATTTTTATGGTTTAAATGTCACATATTTATTTTACTTTTTTTCTGTACTATGTTATTAAAATTATTTTCCTAGTACTATGTTAGAATGCATATAGAGCAGTTATTCTTTTTGCATTCTCAGTTCATTGAGCCTAACTGAACTGGCTCAGAACCTACCTAAATGCCTGTGTAAACAGATGACAAATCCAGAGAATAGGGTTCACCAGTGGCCATGCACTCTTTCTTCAACAACTTCAGCACAACTACAAACTGACTTCTCGTCCAGATGATCCCTCACGGGAAGCAGACAAAAGCATCCTGGAGGACAAAAAGTGAAAATATTGACTTTCCTTCAACAGGAAACCCCAAAGGATCCAAAGATTCAAAGAACCCAATACAATGAATGGAATCTCTATAGACTTAATACCATAGACAATAATAAAGGAAATCAATTTCATTAATATATTGTGATAACACTTTTAGATCTAATTGTCATATAAACTTAGATATATAGAGTACTTATGGTATGTGAATAATTTTTCCTATTTAAGATATCATTACACTAATTCCTTTTCACATCTGCTTCTTTTTGTTACAAAACTTTCCACTAATCATGATTTTCTCTTTTATCTTCTCTTCAGGGAGGCCCATTTTTCCTCCTTAACTCTCTACCTGCATCTACCAGGTATGTTTTTTCCTCCAGCAAGAGGTATTTATGATTACTAGCAATTTTAAAGATGTTCAAGGCTCATTTTATCCTCCCTAGCTCAGGAATGAGATACTCTGCGTTTCAGTGAATATCTAAATTCCTTTTATTAGGCATGGAATCTGAAGCCATAAGAAGGCTCACTACAACCATTGCTTTCTAGGGATAATAAAAAAGGCTTAAAGTAGTCTAAGGACAAAAGGAATAATCTCAGAGCTTTCAAAAATTTCAAATAAGCACATTTATTGGGTGCTCCTATTTCCTTGATCCTAAAGATACAGTGATGAACAAAAATAGACATCATCTCTTCATAAAATTTGTAGCCAGTATATTCATACATTTAATGTCCAACTTTTCATTCATTTATTCTCCTAACAGATATTTAAATGCTAGATATTCATAGGCACTTTGATAAATGCTACAGGTTCAATGACAAATTATATTTACTCTCAGATATCTTGTAGTCTAATGGCACCTGAACTTAATTCCATCAGCATTTCTTGTACGTGTGTATATATATGTGTCTGTGTATACATATATATATATATATGTATAGTATTTATCTATCTTACCACTTCCAGTTTTTTGGAGAATAAAATGATCAATCAATCACCATTACTTATAAAAAGAGAATCAGAGAAACTGACCAGGACTTGTGAATAGAAATCAGGGCAATTATAATTGGACAATTTTCATATACTTTGGGTCTCAAAATAAAAGTCATGAAAGTAAAAACAGCAAGTGAAAGCATCCTGTCTTCTTGGGTAATTCACAGGAACCTCTATTCAAGCACTGTGGCAGCTGACCACAGCACAACCCAGTGGCAGTTACATATTCTAGGCATATCCAGTTACCTGACTTTTTCCCTTAAGATAAAACAAATTGTGAAATTCACAGAAAAAGAGAGCAGAAAAGTGGTTGTCATGGTCAGGAGAGAGAAGGAAATGGGGAGTTACTAATCAATAGGTATAAAGTTTCAGTAATACAAGATGAATATGTTCTATAGATATGCTGTACACCACTGTGCCTACGGTTAACAATACTGTATTCTACACTTAAAAAATCTGTGAAGAGATAGAGTAGATCTCATGTTAAGGGCTCTTACCACAGAAAAATAAAAATAAAAATTTTTATAATGCAGAGAACACATGCAAAAAATTGCAGAATTGAAATATTTTAGTTTCATTTTGCTAGGGCCTCAAAAACCCCATTTGTTAGTAAAGATTAAATATCCCATATTTCCATCTTTATATATAATGTGACTTCACTAAAACCTAAAAGCTAAGATGCAATATACATTTTAGCTGCTAATCTCTAAACAATTTAAAATTCACGGATAATAACCAAATTAGTCACTGTTAATTTTTTTCAGACAAATGAATATTTCCAAACAAAATACTAAAACTTCAATGTATATCCAATTCAATTGATAGTAATACAACCCAAATATTAATGCTCATTGTATTGTATCTCAATCCATTGTTCTTATCAAAAGTGTGGGTTACCAAATTGATCTTTGATGAATAACTAGGGTATTTGATCACATCTTTGAGTAACTGTAGAAATGTTCTGGAAAGGAATCAGGAGGATCAGATTTGCAGGTTGGTCTATTTTAGGGCATACACTGTTGTGTACATTCATTATATTCATCTCTTCAGTGCTGAGATCATTGTTCTCTTAGCCTATCTAGCATTTCACCATATTAATGTTTCCTTTTGCTTTGTATCCGTATTCATGAAGGAATATATCTCAAGATGTGAAGAACTACATATGCTTCACTAGTCCCTAAATGTCTTTGGGAGAATTCCTAACTCTTAATTTCAACATTATCTGTATGCTTAAACAAAGATGGGTGCCAATGAATATATTGGTACTGTACCTACCACAATCAGCCTCCACATTCATGTCTTCAAGTCTTTTGTGAATACCCAGACCACCGTTCCACCAACATGAGGAACCACACATTGCTGAATGAGTTCATTCTACTGGGAATACCGCAGACAGAAGGACTGGAGCCTGTGCTCTTTGTTATCTTCTCATTCATCTACCTCTTCACCCTGCTTGGAAATTCACTCATTCTTCTAGCCATCGTTTCTTCCTCCACCCTTCATACCCCCATGTATTTCTTCTTGGGACTCCTGTCTATTTTTGACATGTCGTTTCCATCTGTAACCTGTCCCAAGATGCTATTCTATCTCTCTGGCCAGAGCCGAATCATTTCTTTCAAAGGATGTGCTGCACAGCTCTTCTCCTATCATTTTCTGGGTTCTACTGAAGGCTGCCTCTATTCTGTAATGGCTTATGACCGCTTTGTTGCCATCTGTCACCCACTGAGGTACATGCTCATCATGAAACCTGGAGTCTGTGTGGGTTTGGTGATGGCAGCGGGGTTGGTGGGTTGTCTTCAGGCCACCATCTTGACCTCCTTTACCTTCCAGTTGTCCTACTGTGGCCCCAATCAGGTGGAATATTTTTTCTGTGACATTCCTGCTGTCTTACCCCTGGCTTGCACTGACAGTGCCCTGGCACAGAGAGTGGGTTCCATAAATGTTGGCCTCCTGGCTTTCATGCTTCTGTTTAGTGTTTGTGTCTCCTACGCTCGCATTGGGATTGCCATATTGAGAATCCGTTCGGCAGAGGGCAGGCAGAAAGCGTTCTCCACCTGCAGTGCACACCTCACTGCAATCCTGTGTGCCTACGGACCAGTAATCATCATCTATCTGCAGCCCACACCCAAGCCCTTGCTTGGTGCCGTGGTGCAAATATTAAATAATATTGTCTCACCCATGCTGAACTCCTTAATATACTCTTTAAGGAACAAGGAAGTGAAAAGGTCCCTAAAGAAGGTGTTCCAAAATGTTATACTTACTATTGGGGAATAATCTATGGATTTTATGATGCATTTTATAATGAAATGTATTGCCTCTTAAAATCATCCTCCTATTTTCTCCTCTTAAATAAATAAGTGCATAATAGAAAATGCTTCCTCTGAAAGCATTGCATTTTGTTTCCTAATAAGATTTCCTGTGTTTGTGTGCCTCTGTAGTCACTGAGACCCTATGAATAACTCAAAGAATTAATATTATTCTTTGTGCCTTAATTCTGGGCAAGAAATCCACAGGACATAGCAAACAGCTGGAGAGAGATTTCTTGTTCCTATGATAGACAGCCAATTTCACCTGGTTGAAGACAGAGAGGATTTTTGGCAGTCCAAAAAATACCCTTCAGTAGTCCCTCTCTGTGCCAAGTCAACATTCATCTCTCTTTTTTTTCTTCTTTTATTTCAGCATAATAAGGGGATATAAATGTTAAGGTTCCATACATTGCTCTTGCCTTCCCTCCCCCCTTGAGTCAGAGCTTCAAGCATGTCTGTGCCCCTGACAATGCACAATGCACTTGTAATGTATATATATAAACTCATCCTCTCCCCCCAACCCGCCCGACACTCGATAAATGTTTTTTGTTTTTGTTTTTTTGTATAACATTTTGGTTAGAATTTATAATTTTGCCTTTACTTAGCAAAGGTTAGAGGTATGCCCTTCCCCTCCACCCTGTTCAGCGCGTCTCTCAGATGTGGATCTATTTACTCAACATAGTGCTCGAAGTCATTTCTTTGCTACACTTAGAAGGTAATTGTTCCTCTTTTCTCCCTATAAGCATTTCAGTTCTTTGGTCTTGTTAAGAGGAGTGTTAACTGCCATTTCCAGAGCATGGTCTGTCTTTTATGCATTATGATAAACATTTCACATATATAATCTCATGTAATCTTCATATCACCCTGGAAAGTGATATGAAGATTTCACTTTATACTTCTACATGTACTTTCTACATTTTGTAGAAAAGAGTTTGAGAATTACAGAATTTAAGTAAAGAATCCAAGGTTACATATTAAGCAGAAAATTGGACCTCAAACCCAGATCTAGTTAACTCCAAATGCCCTGCTCCTAACCCCTGCTCCTTGCGGCTGCCCTAAATGACCCACTTGGCAATTTACTCAGCTTCATTATCTCTCTTCAGAGCTCATAATACAAAGAAGTTTTTCACTGAATAACTAGTAAAATAAGCACTGATACAGACTATGTTTGTATGCAAGTGGCCCTCCATATCCATGGGTTCCCCCTTAATGAATTCAACCAACCACAGAACAAAAATATCCAGGGAATAAATGCTACAAAGTTCCAAAAAGCAAAACTTGAACTTGCCCCACATGAGTACTACTCTGAAGCCTCTTGAATGAAGTGATGTGTAGGCATTATATTTGTATTATAAGAAATCTAGAGATTGTTTAAAGTATATGGGAGGATACACATAGGTTATATGCAAATACTATACCATTTTAAATAAGGGACTTGAGCATCCTTGGATTCTGATATCTACGGGGATCCTGGACTAATCCCCTGAGGATGTCGAGAAATGGCTGTATGGACTTTACTAATATTTTAATTTATTCTGTCCTGGTACCCATTGTTCCCACCTGTAGTTGTTGGTAGCACTAAGATACAGCAATAAGTGTTTTGCCTTTGTAACACATGAAGTTATGGTAAAGCCAAGCTGAGGCCAAAACCCTCTTAACTCCTCCTACTGTGTTATGGTTTTCCTACTGTACCATGGTGCCACTCTTTAGTGTAAAGTCAGCAGGGAAGCCTTCCCATGCAGTGTTGCTGAAGATGGCCTAATTATGGAGTTCAACCAACGCGCTTATTTTGTTCTCCCATCAAGGTACATTTTCCAACTTGGCTTCTAACAAGACTGGAGTTGATAACTATTTCTCAATTTTCTCAGAATCCAAGGAGAAAGAAGGGGTACTATTTACCTGGGATCCCAAAGACACACCAGCTGTTAGTTTTCATGACATTTTTGTTATGTGTAGTTTTTGTGTTCCATTTTTGCTTCCAAGAGTTTTCATCCTATTTGAAACCATTAAAAGAAAACAAGAAATTGAAAATATAAAATTAAAAAAAAAAAGTTGCTTCCCTTACAAAAATCACGAGGTAAATAGGACAAAAGGAAGGTCAATCAAGCATAGGTAAATGGCCTGAGGTGCTAAGTGAGGATTCTATGGCCCCTCTTAACTTGACTGGCAAAAGCTGAAGATCTCACAGAGTAGTATTCCCATGCTTTGGAGACATCTATCCTAGATGATATGTTAGATCCAAGCAACTGTAGTAATAACATCAGTTTGCCTTTCTATTAATGCTGGATGTTGGTGGGAGAACCTACATGCCACGATATCTGGTAAAGTCTGGATAGTGTTTAGGGACAGATACTCACCACATGGGTACTTACCTATTCAATGAATTTCTCTTCCAGACAATGGACAGCTGCATAAGGGTAGGGATTACGTGTGTCCTATTCACTGTTATATCCACAGGACATAGCCCAGTGACATAGTGAGCTTCCAGTGTAGGGCTGTTGAATGAATGAATAAATACCACTTAGCCATTCAATTATAATGTAATTGCATATTGATTAGCATAGAGGAACATGAGTGAAGTAATTAGGATACAGGATACATTAACATGCCCTAATTGAAGTATATATCCTCATTTAAGCAGAATTGAAGATATATGAAAGCCAGAAGCTGAATGACCACTTTTTTTGGTCCTTTCTAAATCAGTGTTGCAATGACTCATATTGCCAAAAATTTTATTAGACAATTTAAATCTTTTCTGTATTTCAAATCATCTAACATAAGATTTTATTTAAAACACACATGCACACGTACATACATAAACGTAATTATGTACACCACATCTTAAAACACACATGAATACCACATCTTAAAATCTGACCCCATCAACAACAAAAAAGCAAATAACCTGATTGAAAAATGAGTAAAGGACTTAAATATATATTTCTCCAAGGAAGATATACAAATGACCAGCAAGCATTTAAAAAGATGTTAAACATCACTAATCATTATGGAAATGCAAATCAAAAACACAATAAGATAACACTGCACACCCATTAAGATGGCTACTATTAAAAAACCCAGGAAATAGTAAGTACTGGCTATGATGGGAGAAATTGGAAGCTTAGACACTATTAATGGGAATGTAAAAAGGTGTAACATTGTGTTTTCTCAAAAAAAAATTAAAAATAGAATTACCATTTGATTCAGCAATTCTACTTCTGTGGATATGTAAAAAGGACCTAAAGCAGGGTCTTGAAGAGATACATGTGCACCAATGTTCAAAGCAGCATTATTCAGAATAGCCAAGAGATGCAAGCAACCCAAGTGCCCATCCACAATGAATGGATAAACGAAATGTGATATACACACAGCAGAGTATTATTATTCAGACTTAGGAAGAAGTTCTGACACCTACTACAACATGGATGAACCTGGAGGACATTGTGCAATGTGAAATAAACCAGTCACAAAATGACAAATGTTGTATAAATCCAGTTATATGAGGTAGCTAGAGTGCTCACATTCATAGAAGAAGAAAGAGGAATGTTGTTGCCAGGGGTTGGGGATGTTGGAAGGGAATTGAGGGTGGGGGGTGTTGTTTAGTGGGTTTAGAGTTTCAGATCTGCAAGATGAAAAAGTTCTGGAGATTAGCTGAGCAGCAACCTAAATATGCTTAACACTACTGAACTGCACATTTCAAAATGGTTAACAAGTTAAATTTTATGCTTTGTGTATTTTACCACAATTTAAAGAAAAAGGCTGCTTATCCAATCTTCACATATTCTATGGTTTTTGACTTTACCAATTCTCTCCTTTTTCTTATAACTACATCTACTGTTGAGCTCTCTCAAATCACTGTTTATACCTGTTCAGCATGGACACAGAAAGAGTGAGAAATGTCACCCAAGGTAGTATTTCAGGAGATATACCCTGAATAATAATGAGTTACCATGTATTCAATCCTTACTCCTAACCAGGCATTGTGTAACTTCTTGCATATATTATCTAATTAATCTACATCAGAGTCCTGTGAGATCATTTTCTAGAAGATGAAACAAGGTTTAGGGATGTTAGGTAATTTTCCATAAGTCATTTATTTTATGGATATATACTGAATTCCATCTCAGATCTGCACATAGCTATACACAAAACAGCAACTTAGCTGAACTGTAAAAATAAATATTTGACCTTCCACACCACCAAAAAAAAATCTTATCCCAACTTTTTTTTTCTTTCAATAATTCTGATCTATGAGATGAATTCTACATTATTTCTTATTTCTGTCTTCAAGTCCTCCAAAAGTCTCTTCTCTTAGCTAACGTTGGCTTTAATTTATCCTCATCAGTTTTCTTTCTCTAACCCTTCTTTTTGTTTTCTACAAGTCACTCTTTCTTTTCTATTTTTCATTAACCTTTCCCTCCTAGCTTCTCCAATTCGTCCCTTATCAATTCACTAATTCTATAAAAGAAAGATCTATGGAATCTACCAGTCAAAGACAGAATTCCATAGCAGTTGAAAGCACTAAAAAGATTGTGAATTCTTATATCTTATTTTCTTCATCCCCATAGAAATGTGTCTGTACATAAATGGACAATTAAAATGATGTATGTACCCAAATGTTAAAAATGAAAAATCTAATTTTGGGGAATTTTTTCTTTCCTTAATTATACTTTTTGTGTTATTTTTATTATTTTGCAATGAGTTTGTAACTTTTTTTAAAAAAGCTATATTCAAGAGGGATAAAAGGACATCTCAATATGGGATCAAATGAGGCTGATTATCTAAACCAGAAAGTTTTAAAGGGGAAAGAAATCCAGAGTAATTCCTTAGGAGAAAAAACTAGACAATCATTTCTGAATCTCATGCTATAGTATTTATTATGCTAGAATTTGTGAGGCATTAGAGATTATGCCTAAACTCATTTGTAAGAAAACATTCTAATCGCACAGAGTGGGTTCTATTATTCTCGTTCTCATTTGTCACCCTCCTCTGCTGGTCCTGATCTGTGTGTTCCCAGAAGACATTGTGTGGGGGCTTTTCCTGATAATTAGAATCCAAGTGTGCTACTTAATGCACATTCGGTACAGAGACTTAAAAAGCAAAAAAGGAATTTCTGTTTTGGTATCATCACATGGAGATAAAGTAGGGCCTCAATCTACACACATTCCTAGTAGTATTTCTTTGACCTACGGACTATATTTTCTCTTTTTTCCTGACCAAGTACCTCAAAATCCCATAGCCCATGATCCTCCTTATCTGTCTCCCTGAACGTGCGTTTGCTTCCCCCAGGTGCTCTCCCCACGGGAGCTAGGATTGCCTCTCCTATTCTCTCGCTCTCCTACAAAATACTGAAACACAGTTCTGCTTAAAACTGCCGTAAAGTTTTAGAACCTTCTAATATAGAGACCACAATCTTTAAAGTGACCAACAGAGCCCTGAGGCGTAGTTTGCTTTTCTGCCTCTCAAGATTTATCTCAAGTTTTTTCCTCTCTTTCCTCGGGTTCTTCAAATATTCTAGGATTCTTTCCAACAAAGTCTTTGCACAAGCTATTACCCCACCTAAAAAGTTTTTTGGTTTTTTTTTTTTGCCTTCATCTTTCCTGCATTCTTACTCTTCTGATCTCAGCTGGAATAACCTTTTTTGTATTCCTCCCAGGGAAGTCCACCCCTACCTTTAAGAAACGTCACCCAGCCACACAAATCATGATGTAAATATGTACTCACTGACACGAAAGAGGAATATGAGTAGGGCACAAATATTCTCCTGTTATAACTTTTCAATCTGTTGAATTTCTCTTCCTAGCACTTACCACATTAACTAATTATAATTTGTAGGTATGATTATTTGATTAATGCCTCTCTTCTACTAAAGTAAGCTCATTGGGGCAGAGACCACAGCTAATTCCTATTCATCAGGACATGGCAGTTTGGGACCATCATGGTAGCTGCTAATAAGTGTTTGACCTCACAAATGTTAAATTGACTTCACTGAAACCTCTAATTCATTCACATGATTTTCTCTCCTCTTGGTAGCTTTCTTGGCTTTACTCAGTTATGGAGTTCAGATTTCTTAACCATTCGTAAAATTAGTTCCAAATTGCTCAAACCCTTCTCTCCATCATGTCTCCCTGCCCAGTCTTCAGTGGGCTCATCCGCCTGCTGCACTCATGCACGCACCCTGCTAGGCTTTTCCAGAGAAAAATCACAAGCCAGGCAGTTTTGCAACACTACAAATTCATTATCGCCTCCCTCAAGCATCTGCTAGCAACTTGATTACTTTTCTTTCATGGTATTTCTCCCATTCCCTGTTGGAATGACTACTGACATGGCTTTAGGGCCTAAGACTTCTACTCAGCTCCTAGGTTCTGACTCACAAAGAATGAAAACAGGAATCACCAGCAAGTGGGGTATGAAAAGACCAGCAAGATCTCCACATTCCCCATCACAGAGCTCGCTGGTACGGTGAGTGGAAATACGGCTTAACCTGAGCCCAAGTGGAGACTCTTCTTTCTTGGTTGAATTGGAGGCCATAGAACCTGTACTGTAGTACAGGAGCTACCTGATTTATCTACCTGTTACAGGAGGGAAAGCTGACACAGGAGAGAGAGGGAGAGTAACTTTCTCCCCCCACTAGTTCTCCTTATTCTGTACCCTTCTCTGTCCAACACAGAGAGCCTAGATCAATACCCCTCCATCACCTAGTTTTCCACATGATCCTTGTTACTGAGCACAGGGCTGTATGCATCGCAAGCCTTCGTGAATACGATAGCCTTTAATAAATTAAATTTCCTAAAGCGTAAAGTGTTTTTTGCATGATAACTTCCTTAATAAACATTCATCTGGTAGAGAAAATAGAAATCCTGAGTACATAATTTTGCTGCATAAAATGTAAATAAAAGACAAATTTAAGAACCTATATTTCTTTGAAATCAGTATGATTATGAGATGCCTGCACTCCCATGCGTACTGCAGCCAAGACATGGACACAGCCTTGGTGCCCATCAGCGGATGAATAGATAAGGAAAATGTGGTGTATATACACAATGGAATAGTATTCAGCCTTTAAAAAGAAAGAAATCCTCTCACTTGTGACAACATAGATGAACCTGGAGGACACTATGCAAAGTCAAATACACCAGGCACAGAAAGACAAATACCACATGACCTCGCTTGTATGTGGAATCTAAAACAGTTGAACTCATAGAAGAAAAAGAATAGAATGACAGTTACCAGGGATGGTGGGGAGATATAAAATTTCAGTTAGACAGGAGGAGTAAGTTCAAGAGATCTACTGTACAACATGGTGACTATAGTTAACAATGTATTGAATACCTGAAAGTGGCTAAGAGAGTGGATTTTAAGTGTTCTCACAACAAAAAATAAGTATGTGAGATAATACATACATTAATTAGCATGATTTAGCCATTCCACAATGTATATGTATTTCAGAACATGTTGCACACCATAAAAATGTACAATTTTTATTTGGCAGTTAAAATAAATATAACTTCTTTATAATTTTACTAAATGTAAATACTTGACATGCTCAAGACATATGGAATCTACATTTAGCACAAAGACCTAATCAAACATCGAACATTTGCTTAAAAATGAAGATAAAATACAACTTGCAATTACATCTTTTTTACTTATGATAATTCTGGAACATCTTTACACTTTCTGGAGGAAAAGAAATATGAGCAAAACCAAGAATATGTTTGAGTTATTTTATTAAAGTATGCCCTATTGTGATCTTGCCACTATTTATTCTGTAGCAGCTATTGCCGCTGAGAACATTTGACCTTTTCAAAATGTATTTTCATGAGTATTTTCACTATGATCATCACACTAATTGAGCACATGCCTCTTTAATTCTAAAAAATTCCGGTTGAACATCTAAAATAGTCCATGACATTTATCTTCTCTGAATAAATTTTTACCAGACCAAGGTAAACTTAATGGGATTTTACTTTCTATTTATAGGTTTATTTATCATCGTTTCTATTTGTACAAAATATTTTTTCAAGTCATGCTTCAAAACGTTAAAGATAATCAAGGATAAATAGGATGACAGAATTAACTTTTGTATCTTTTTTTTTTTTTTTTTTTTGAGACAGAGTCTCGCTTTGTTGCCCAGGCTAGAGTGAGTGCCGTGGCGTCAGCCTAGCTCACAGCAACCTCAATCTCAAACAATCCTTCTGCCTCAGCCTTCCAAGTAGCTGGGACTACAGGCATGCGCCACCATACCCAGCTAATTTTTTCTCTATATATTAGTTGGCCAGTTAATTTCTTTCTATTTATAGTAGAGACGGGGTCTCGCTCTTACTCAGGCTGGTTTCGAACTCCTGACCTTGAGCAATCCGCCCACATCGGCCTCCCAGAGTGCTAGGATTACAGGTGTGAGCCACTGCTCCTGGCCAACTTTTGTATCCTTTTATCATTAATTAGATGTGCAACAAAATCCTTGCTTAATTTTTACATAAAAATTCCATATGTATTTGGAATGGTGTAACTACCTAACATTCCCCAAACACTGAAACTACACAATTGGAAACTGTTAGATCTGAAGCTGAGAGGGAGACACGAAGCCTCACGTGGAGCAAAATGCTGTTTGTTTTAAGCATCTGGGTGCAGAGGGGTGGAGGCCAAAAGAACATCCACCATGAGGGAGGGGAAAGCCTTGGGTTTTATAGAGGGTTTTTCAGGGAGGGGGGATGAGTGACACCTGCAGAGATAGGGGAGGGGGCAGTAGCTTCCTCCTTATCAGGGGGGATAGGAATGCCAGCGCTGCTGCTAGATTTACAACCTTTGGACTCTCCAGGCTCCTGGGCTATTGTTTTACAAGCCGAAGTTTTCCATTTACCACATTCTGTCCTATACATACTTTTTGGGTTCCCACTCTAAGTAAACCTAATAGAAACTTTATGGTCAAAAGTCCTAAAGAAGAGGCCAACTCTCAATTCCTTCCAGAGTAAGTGTCATGATTTGGGGCAAGTTATTTGACTTTTTTGAACCTTACTTTCCTTTTCTGTAGAAAACTTCATCACAGTTTTGAGGTTTAAATAAGACAGTAAATATTCTTTTTCTTCCAGATAGATTATAAGTTTTTTTAAGCAGAGGGACTATGTCTGATTTACCTCCTCCTGCCCCCAACTTTCTATCTCTCCTGGCAAATAATTAATGCCTGACATATAATGGCACTCAATATTTATTGAAATAAATGAATTTCATGTATGCATAAATAAGTGAGTGCACTCAGTGAGGAATTTGCTATTCTACTCCCCCAGTATTTGTTGAGTATTCAATGCATTTATCTTGGAAGCTTTAATAGATGCCAAGTAGTATAGGACAGATACTTTGAGAGATAGCTTAAAATTATTTTTGTCCTCTTAGCACATTTCTTCCCTCTTTCTCCTGGCAATAGTCTCTCTCCACTTCCTCTACCCTTTGGAGAACTGCCCATCTCCATCCCACTGTATCCTGTCCCTGGTCACAGGGGTAGACATGTGAATCAGCCAAGGAAATCAGATTTGAATCTTGATCCAAGGCTAAAGCATGTGATGGGGGACCAGAGGCTGCTCGATAAATTCTTACAGCAATGTCCCTGGGGCTGCCCCAGTCCCTGCCCTTGCTGGGCCTAGTTTTTCATGGTTTCTTTGATTCTCTGAGCTACCCCCATTACTATTGCTTGCAATAAGCCAACACTGTTGGTACCATATAGTAAAATCAGGTTTCATTTAGGCATAAAAACATTACATACACATGAAAAATCAGTAAATATAAAAATATACACATAAATATGTGTGATGTATGTGTCAAATGCATTTTTTAAAAAATTGCTATTCCACTGAAGTATATTTTACAAAGGAAATTATAATAATCAGATTCTCTCTCTCTCTCACTCTCTCATTTATTTCTAAGGTCCAATTATAGCAAGTATAGCAGTTAATTGCTCCCTTGCTCACTAGGTTCTTAACTTGGAGTATTAATACCCAAAGGAAGACCAAAGCTTTTAAAAATCTCCTGTGTTTGGGAATTGTTGCAGTTCCTGGAGTGAGACAGGAAATCACTATAAGGAAGCTAAAGCACATTTAAATTTGTGACATTCTATTTTAAAGTAACCAAAAACGAAGAATTCAGGATACCTACATGCAGGCTGATGGGAACTGAGGCGGGGGAAGCTCCTTCCTGCTGCTGGGGAAGGAAGGGAACACGACACTCACTAGCACCAGCCAGTTATGTTCCTTGTTTTCCAGGTAAGTGCTCAAATGTTGCCCTTCACTTTTATCTGGGCTCCCACTCCCTCCCTCCCCTCACAATCACCAGGAAAAAAATTGTTTACAGACAAATCATTAGATGTAAATAAATAGAGACAGAGATAGGGTCTTAGGTACTAGAATACATAGGTTGATCTCACTTTAGAGATCTCACTGTATTGGAAAAGTTAAAAGAAGAAGAAAAATGTATCAAATTTTTTAAAAATATGAAACTTGGAAAGGAGATTTTACTACTCCTACCTCTGTACCTTCCACTGCCACAAAATTTGGGTGTTGCTTAACTTGGGTCTGGTTAGACAAGTACAGACTTTAGAGACTGCACTGAGGCTACTAGCTATTCGTGTATAGTAAGATATGGTGACTCCAAAGAATAAAGGCCTGGTAATTTTTGTTCATTAAGAGCCATCCAAGACCCTTCTTTTGGCTAGTTTCTCATTGTCGATCCTCATATCCAAGGAGACAATGGGGGATGCTTTATATTTCATATGTGTGTTTCACATAATCATAAATAAATTCCAGAGAGTTGATGTAAACAACTTGTCTTAGATGAATATGAAAAATTTGGAAGAGACCTGGTTTGTTATATAGACATTAAGTATTTAGGTTCGTCCCTTTAGAATCACAAAGTAGCATTTGGAATCAATGCAATTTAATAGTGTATTCAAAGAATGGAAGATAACAGACTGACTAGTTATGAGAGGCTTCTTGGTGAGATTATTAACGAGAGGCATTTGCAATTAGAACCTGCACTGCAGAAAGATCCAGTGCAGGATGAAGCAGGCAGATCAAGACAATTCTCCCAGGAAGCACCACTCTGTAAATATCCAGATCTTCTGCTGTTTTCTCATTTCACTGATCTGAATATGGCTAATTTACATGCATAATAATTTAACCATACATTTCTTTTCACAGTCACCCAAGAATTGATTCTTCCATAAAAATGAGAAATCTCACAGTGGTGACTGAGTTCATCCTGCTGGGAATCCCTGAGACAGAGGGCCTAGAGACGGCCCTTTCGTTCCTGTTCTCCTCGTTGTATTTATGCACACTCTTGGGAAATGTGCTCATCCTTACAACTATCATCTCCTCCTCTCGGCTTCACGTGCCCATGTATTTTTTCTTAGGAAACCTCTCCATCTTTGATCTGGGTTTCTCTTCGACAACTGCTCCTGAGATGCTCTTCTACCTTTCGGGGAACAGCCACACCATCTCGTACGCAGGCTGCGTGTCCCAGCTCTTCTTCTACCATTTCCTGGGCTGTACTGAGTGTTTCCTCTACACGGTGATGGCCTGCGACCGCTTTGTTGCCATATGTTTTCCTTTGAGATACACGGTCATCATGAACCACAGGGTGTGCTCCATCTTGGCCACGGGGACCTGGATGGGTGGCTGTGTCCACGCCATTGTCCTAACCTCCCTCACCTTCCAGTTACCCTACTGTGGCTCGAACAAGGTGGGCTATTACTTCTGTGATATCCCTGCAGTGTTACCTCTGGCCTGTGAGGACACGTCTTTAGTGCAGAGGGTAAGTTTAACAAATGTTGGTCTTTTGTCCCTCATTTGCTTGTTTCTCATTCTTTTTTCCTACACTTGCATTGGGATCTCCATATCAAAAATTCGCTCAGCAGAGGGCAGGCAACGAGCCTTCTCCACCTGCAGTGCTCACATCACTGCAGTTCTTTGTGCTTATGGGCCAGTGATCATCATCTACCTACAACCCAATCCCAGTCCCTTGCTTGGTGCTATAGTTCAGATATTGAATAATCTTGTAACCCCAACGTTGAACCCACTGATCTATAGCCTGAGGAATAAGGATGTAAAATCAGCCCTGAAGAATGTGTTTTCCAAGAGAAGCTTCACTCTGAAAAATAAATGAGAAAATTTAAATCTGTGCTTGAAAAAGTTTGATTCTCCATTTCCTAAGAAAAATTGTTATCTGCAGCTTCCAAGACATATTGAAATGGAATGTACTTCAAACCAATCTACCACTTAACATTGCTGTTTTAAAATATGTCTGTTTTCATATGCCCCCCAGGCTTTAGAATGGATATCATTCTTAGGGTCACTTGGCAGACATTGCACTGTGTGGATTTTCTTCCAACATCTGTAGCCCCTCCACCACACCCCCCCAAAATTTTCTTAGCTCTTTAAACTTTGAAAGAGTTAAGAGAATACAGTTTCTTTCTCATAGTCTGAATGAAAAGTGCATTCATCTATATTTACAGGAAAGTGAGAAGGAAAGGCAAAAAATTCAAGAAATCCTACCTTACTACAGATTATAATCTCCAATTTTCTTCCAATCAATAACAAAGCTCAAAATTATTTAAGTAATGTTCAAGATAATATCTTTATAGCATGCAGTCCTGTGTGATTTTAAGATTTTGCTAGTATATAGATTCCTTTGGTATCTAGATATTCCCT
This sequence comes from Microcebus murinus, assembly GCF_040939455.1. Taxonomy (NCBI): domain Eukaryota; kingdom Metazoa; phylum Chordata; class Mammalia; order Primates; family Cheirogaleidae; genus Microcebus; species Microcebus murinus. The sequence continues at coordinate 104,256,230 of NC_134107.1, forward strand.
TGCATTATTGGACCCCTGAAAGGCTATTTAAAAAAGGCTTGGAAAAAAAAGGAATGTTGATTTATCTCTGTCTCTATCATGTTAACATTTTCATTTAAATTCAGGTAACAATAATAAAGTTGCCTCCCTATGGGAAAGTATATGCTTACTTCTTTTTCATAATAAGATCTATAAACATCTATGCATCTTATTTTGCTTATTCTAATCCCTGTGTTTCATAATGCTGAGGGAAATAAATAGGTAAATTTTATTTATATAAATGATGTTAAATTTTATAATGAACATATTCTCATTACTTTTTTTCTGATTTTGTTTTTTTCTTTATTTTTATATTTTGCCTACCAGTTATTTATGACTTTTATTGTAAGCCACATTAAGTCCTTTTGGGAAAGAAATAGAGGATAAATAATACAAAGAAAGGAAGGAAGGAAGGAAGGAAGGAAGGAAGGAAGGAAGGAAGGAAGGAAGGAAGGAAGGAAGGAAGGAGAGAAGAGGAGGAAGGAAGGAAGGGATGGAAAAAAGAAAAGAAAAGACAAGACAAGACAAGAAAAGAAAAGAAAAGGAGAAAAAGAAAAAGTAATCTGTATTTTAGAAGTAAAACACAACTCTATAATGGAAAAATTATTATTACCTTCCTTTTCTTACCTTCAATTCTTGTCTATCAACACAGGTGATTGAACATCAGTTCTCCAGGTGGAAATTATAAGCCATCACCCTGAGCACACAGTGAACTATTAGAACATATTAACTGGGCCCCAGTGACAGTACATTCCAGTGACAAATGCTTTGTTATATAAGAATCTCTACTGTGCGATGCTGTAAATGTACTTCAGAAGCAACCAGCTAGTCACTCTACTAGAAATAAAATAAGTACTAATCCAATTTCAGAAAAACTTAGTGACACTGAAGTTACTTTCAAATAAGTAACGATTGAATTGGAATATTAAGCATGTCAACATTAAAGGATAAAATGCAAATATTAATAATAACTTAGTTTTCCCTTATCTCTTTAACATAAACATCAAAAAATGCCATAACTATCCATTATAGAAACGTTGTTATAATTGTATATGTTCTGTTAACTAGGAAACACAACAATCACTCCATCCTTGAACACCCATATTTCCTTTCCCACTCTTCCCTTTTTGGCAGGCAAATGCTGAAACTGTATTTCATAACCTCCATTCTTCCATTCTTTGAACATGCAAATGTGCACATGTACGCGTGTACATATGAACACACTGTTGTTCTAATTATTTTACCACTCGTCAGAAACAGATGACAATACTACAAAATAATAACACTTGTAAGGTTACAATGGTTTAGAAAATCTCTTTGAATTTTTCACGGCAATTTTCCTCCAATGTGCATTAAAATGTAATTCCACCTAGTCCTATCTTTCTCCTCTCTCCCAGTTGCTTCGCTTTTCACCCAAGGGTCCAGTTTACAGGCTAAGAGCCTTCCTAATAATGATTTTTTGGGGAGAGAGGAGTACTTGGTAATTCTGTAAATATCATATTTCTCCTGAAATTTTTACCTGCTAGTTTTAGCATCCATGAGTGATTCTTGCCTGAATGTATTATTATGATATTTACCAAATAATGATTTTCCAATTGAACCATTCTTACTACACTAATTGGTTTTCTACCATATGGATGATCTTTCCCTCTCCCCCTATTTATTTATTACAAAGTGACACTCTATAACATGCTGGATAAAGCATATGATACCTATCTTATTGCTCTGTCAGCTGAAATCATGGGCTAAAATGATCACACTGGGACATTATCTCTCATTAAGGGAGGAGTGTCTCTTTTTATGAGAGGAGACATAAAAAAATATCAAAGGAAGATGCTTCCATGGGACTAGATCACTTCTAAGTTCCCATCCGACTCTGAAATACTAATTCTGTGATTTCATATGGCTGTCTCATAACTGTAGACCCACTTATTTGGTTGGAGAAATGAGCATTTGGATAGAGAAAAGAAAGGCAAATGGGAGATTATAATGGAACAAAAAGAAATATTTGTTTCTTAGAATAACTTCTTTGTTCAGTTAGCCAACAAATAAAAACAGTTCCTCTTTCACTTGCTTGTTGCCAGCTAGTTGTGTAACAGAGGGAGTGGTCTGAAAAAGGTAGAATGTTTTATGAGTTGTCACTTTAAACACCCCACCCCCAACACTTACTCTTCTGGGGATTAAAACCTGCCCAAGGTCAGTAATCAGAGGGGCAGTGGAGTGTTCTTTGTTCTTTGTACTGCAGGAGATGGCTCAAAGAAATTGTCTAGGCAGAGGTCATGAGATTCCCTTCACCATAGTCCAAAGCTGAAAACTCACTTTAAAAGCTCTGTATTTCTCCTTATAGGGAGGATGTTGGTACTTTAAGACAAGAGTCTTCCATCCTCCTCATCTGCTGGCAAATTAATAAACTTCTCTTTCCTTTTCAAACCACTTGTCTTCATTCATTCATTTTGCAGCCAGGAAAAGTACCAAAATTTGGTAACTGCTGCAAATATTAGATATGAAATACTAGGCAAGTATATCAGTCAAACAAATAACAAGATTTATTTGTTTTAAGGATATAGAAGAGAAGTGGCACAATCATACTATACTACAGAGAGATCAGAAATATTTTTCAAGAATGAAGATGCAAGTTCCCTGGACCTAAATCTCACAGTTCAACATAAAGTTATTCATGATAATATAGAAATGAATAAATTTACATCAGAGCCTCTGGAAACATTATAAACTCCCCTCAGACCGCACATTAGAATATAAAGCTCAATCATTCCTATACGTATTGTAAAAAGGAAATCAAAGTCTCAGATTCACCTCCTCACCTCCTTATGTAAAAGAGGAGGTAAAAGCCTCAGGCACCTGTGAAGAACAGGTCCCACATATCATTCATTAAGGGAATTTCTTGCTAACCTTCCATAAGCAAGGACATGCAAATTATATCTATGTCTAGCACCTAAAACTAAAGCCTGTCCAATTCTATATTAATAATGAATTACAAGTGTATCTTACAGGTTATAGAACAGGAGATAAGAAAGAATCAGACATTCTTTCACCTACCCAGTGACATCTATGTAATTGATGCTTCCCCCACTCCCTTATTTTATGTCAAATGTAGATTTCTTAGACCTCATAGGAATGTAACCACTTCTTCATCAACTGCACCACCTCAATCCCCACTGCACCCTACCCTCCACCCCACTTATTCTTTCTGTACATCATTAAAGTGTTAAAGGTTCCAACCTCTCCTTCGGAAAAACAGCCACAGTTTGCCTGCAGTTAGTGTCTTTCCTGGGAGCATCCTCCAAAATCTTGGCTTAATAACTTTCATTGATTGAGTTTTTGTCTGTCATTTATTTAGCTTCACAATATGTGCTACCAACTATCTCACCCCAGGGAAGATCAATCTCAGCACAATCATCAATCTCAGCACAATATTATAGGATAGAGCACAATGTATAAAATACCCAATGCTGTTTTTTGTTTTTTTTTTGAAGTTTGACTGTGACCAATTGTATTTCATAACTGCATTGTTGGGTACCTTAGGGTAATAGTCATCCAAAATGTATTTTTGCATATTTCTCAAATTCCCAAAGCAATACTCTTATACACAATGTCTTGCCCCTAGTAGTCAGCTTTGGAGATGATTCCTACTGTAGCCTTAAGGATGCAAGAACAATGAAGCAAATCTCAATGCTGGGCAGGTGTTTATAGGTATCTGCTACCAAGCTGAGCAAAAAAAAGCTCAGGATTTCCGTCCTTCTAAACACAGTTCTTCATCTAAAGCAAAAGAAATAAGCTTTGAAAAAGTTTGATTTTGAAACCCCTCTGTGGCTTTTATGCAAAAAAGCTTTATGCATTTTAAGTTACAGAACTCATGCAGTTCGTATTTGCTGCTGTTTTAGGCACTGCTGAAAGCACTGATGTGTAACAGATTGAAGAAACCTCATTTTTGGTATGTGATTATCGAATGGTTCTCAAAAATAACCTTATGGGACTTGCATTACCTGAAGGATGGCAACTTGACATGTGATGCATTTAACATGCACAGTTTCCTCATTTTGTCTCGACCTAAATGTCATATAATCAAGCAGAGGGTGTATTTGTTAATGCGCCTCAACACGTCTTTAATCTGAGAACTACAATAACAAAGAGATGGACTTACAGGTTCATCATATCAAAGAGGTAATCATTTGTGATTCTGCAATATTTTAAGGTTAGAAAATCGTATATCTTCAATCACTTCACTTAACCAAAATGTGGCTTGGAAAAAAAACCATAAACCATAGCTTTCTGGATGTAAAGCATTCTGTTAACACTGCTGCTCAGTACCTTGCTTTATTTTTTTGGTATGTTTGTGTATTGCATCCAGAGCTACAGGTTTTGACAGTGCTTTTCTGCCTCATTCAAGTACAATAAAAGTAGAAATCTATAGAAGCTCTAAAGTTAAACAAACTGTACATCATACAAAAAATTAACTTAATTTACAGTCAAAAAGTATTGGCAATGCCCTTTATAAATCTTAGCAAAGATTCATCACAAAGGATGTCACAACCCACACGTGTGGTCATCAGCTTACAAACATCATTTTGATTTGTGTGGTGCAGAACTGAGTGTCTTAAGTGTACACACATGGAATCAGCAATTTGTACCATATACATTTCCTTTAGAGTAACAGTGCTGTCAACACTAATCTAAGGTACAGGATTTTCTTATTGCATATTCATTGTTGCTGAGGCAGTTAGTTATGATACAATAACAAATATCCATAATCATTTTAAATAAACAAGAACATTTCTCCTGCCAACAAGATAAAGAAATACATTGTTTTCTGAAATCACAAAGAACATTGCTACATACGGTTTTAGGCAAATACTGAAAAACATGACCTTAAGGCATCTGCCGGGAAAGCAGATGTGCATACTTGTATGAACTAAATGACGCAAGAAAAAATATTGCACAAAATCCTATTATTTTCAAAATAAAATGCCTCTAAATGTACATAATTCTTTATTTCTTCACCAAATCATAAGGTTAACTGGTTTGCTCAAAACCATTCTGCCTCTTAAATAAGCTTTAAGAAACATACACTAACAATATCACTGGGCTTGACATAGGGAAGAATGTACCAGTACTGACGCAGGGTCTGTGAAACTATTTCTTACAATGAGAAGTGATCAGAGAAAACTAGATTTGGGAATTCATTTTATATTCTTAAATATTCTGATTTACACATATCTTCTCAGGTTTGGGTCGTTTATGCATACCAAACAAAATGGAATTCATATTAGAAAATTTATTCATCAAAATCTTGTCCTGAAAATCCAAATTTTCTAGAAGAGAATGAAGGTCTACTGATTGTGAGAATATTTAGTTTTCTCCTCTCGATCAGGAGTTTACTTCTACACCTTATTTAAGAAACAACTAAGTCATTATCATTCCTGGATCCTAGTAATAGGATATTAACAGAGAGCCCTAATAACAGCACTGCCATAGACAGTTTTAACTTAAAAGGGAGTGGCAGTTTCTAGAGAATGCTGTTGTCAAAATTAAAGATAGTAAAAACTGGATTCCGATCAACGTGCATCCACCTCCTCAGTTTTATTCCTACACTGGGTGAAGTGGCCACATGCGCTGAAAGGAGCTTCATCCCCTTATAGAGAGCCCGGTGCTGTCTGGTTATCTGGTAGATTTTCAGATAAACAAAGACACTCGGAGCATCTGAATGGTGCTGGGAAAACTGGATAGCCACCTGTAGAAGGCTAAAACAGGACCCACACCTTTCACCTCTCACAAAAACCAACTCATGCTGGATAACAGACTTAAACCTAAGATATGAAACTATTAGAACTCTAGAGGAAAAAGTTGGAAACACTCTCCTAGACATTGGCCTGGGCAAAGAGTTTATGAAGAAGTCCCCAAAGGCAATCACAGCAGCAACAAAAATAAATAAATGGGACATGATCAAACTACAAAGCTTCTGCACAGCCAAAGAAATAGTCATGAAAGTAAACAGACAACCTACAGAATGGGAGAAAAGTTTTGCATCCTATGCATCCGATAAGGGACTGATAACTAGAATATACTTAGAACTCACGAAAATTAGGAAGAAAAAATCAAATAACCCCATTAAAAAGTGGGCAAAGGACTTGAACAGAAATTTTTCTAATGAAGACAGAAGAATGGCCAACAAACATATGAAGAAATGCTCAACATCTCTAATCATCAGGGAAATGCAAATCAAAACCACAATGAGATATCACTTAACCCCAGTGAGAATGGCCTTTATCAAAAAATCTCCAAACAATAAATGCTGGCGTGATTGCGGAGAGAGAGGAACACTCCTACACTGCTGGTGGGACTGCAAACTAGTTCAACCTCTGTGGAAAGCAATATGGAGATACCTTAAAGCGACACAAGTGAATCTACCATTTGATCCAGCAATCCCATTGCTGGGCATCTACCCAAATGATCCAGTGACACTCTACAAAAAAGACACCTGCACTCGAATGTTTATAGCAGCACAATTCATAATTGCAAGGCTGTGGAAACAGCCCAAGTGCCCATCAATCCAAGAATGGATTAATAAAATGTGGTATATGTATACCATGGAGTACTATTCAGCTCTAAGAAACAATGGTGATATAGCACATCTTATATTTTCCTGGTTAGAGCTGGAACCCATACTACTAAGTGAAGTATCCCAAGAATGGAAAAACAAGCACCAGATATATTCTCCAGCAAACTGGTATTAACTGAGTAGCACCTAAGTGGACACATAGGTACTACAGTAATAGGGTATTGGGCAGGTGGGAGGGGGGCGGGTATATACATACATAATGAGTGAGATGTGCACCATCTGGGGGATGGTCATGATGGAGACTCAGACTTTTGGGGGGAGGGGGGAAATGGGCATTTATTGAAACCTTAAAATCTGTACCCCCGTAATATGCCAAAAAAAAAAAAAGTGGATACCTTAGCAGCATTATCATACTTAGCATAATAATTGAGAAAGTTAATAAGGTTAGAAATGGTACCATTCTTAGAGTATGCTTACAGTTAAGCAGCCATAAAAATAAACTTTTTTTTTCACTGTTAGAATCCTGGGCTAACAACTTCTAAGCAGAGTATACTGTTGCTGTTGTTGTTACTATTTTTAACAGATTGGCAATTCCTTTGCCTTTAATTGGTTCCTTCAGAGCAAGGACTGTGTCAATTATTTTACTTCCCCTCGTGCTCAGTTATTGCACCTTGCATATGAGTGACACAAAAGTCAGTAACTATTTTCTAAATGAAGGAGCCAGTAATTTTTAATCAAGAAAATAATCGTGCTGTATTTGGTGCTGTTCTAAGATGTGCCAAAATGGGTAGCTATCAAAATATACCACTTAGCAACATTTCCACTTAAAACAAGAGCCCCTAATCTACACACTACTCCTTTGTCTGAAATGCAACAGCTAGGGGCAGAAGGATAAAGGTGGGAGTCATGACTCGGCTTTGGGGCCATATAAAAGACTACGTCCCACAGCCACAAGTCTTATTAGTTTACACAGTTCTGTTGTAGAACAGGTATTGCTTCCTTGAAAAATAATTTCAAACAGCAGAGGAGCTTTTAAATATTTGGTTTAGTTACAGTAGAAAATATGGGCATTGCAGAAAATAAGATAACACTTTCATTTATTTCAGAACTCACCCGAATTTCACTTCATTCTCACTATGACCACCATAGTACCGGGGAGTCTAATTTAAGAGAAGTCTTCGAACACTCAAAATTTTAATGACTTGAATTATCAATACTTGCTAGTTAGTATTCTGGATTTTGTTTTTGAAGAATAACATGGAGAGTTTATTTTTGCTTTTGTTTTTAACACGGAATACAACAGCAAATTTTGCATGTTAAAATAAGGCACAGATCACTTTAAAATACCTTGAGACAATCATGTTCTCTGTGAGTGGCTAAGTATCCTCGAACAACAGTGTTACAGCCAAAGCCAAACGTCTTGTGAGGTGACAAAGATAGAAAAAGAATTTAGATTTCTGAAGCCATGATATTTATTATGTAAATGGGCTGAAACTCAAATTTGGCCTACGCTACTCAACGTTATCTCATTCTCCAGAGTGTGAGTTCTGAAATAAAAAAAAAAACCCACTTCATTTCCAAATTCATATTAAAAGGCTGCTTTACATTCTTTTCACAAATTATGAAGATTATTTGGCAAGCAGATTAACAACCAGAGTAACCTTTTTTCCTCCTTGTTTCAAAACAGTTCTTTTGATATATGGGCTACTTCTGTTATATGTTTCAGTAAAGTAAGTTGGAATTTTGTAACGATCATATAAAAAGCAAAATTTGACAAGAGCTTTGTTTTCTGTGTTAAAATAAGGATTTTTTTTTTTTTACTTAATATATAAAGTCTATCCTTGTAAGGAAAACAAGATTCATCTTTCTTCATAATCATGAATGAATAACTATCTCAAATAAAACATTCATTTAGATCTTGAAATGTAGATTTTAAAAAACTTGGTCATTTTCTTTAAAGTATTTAGACTGACCTCAATACATATTTTTAAGTAATGTTTTTAACAAAACCCCCTTCTAAGATTTTAAATGAAGTTATATTCTTTCAGCAAATATTTTAGAATACAGTCTTTTTGGGGCTTCTTGGATGGCTTCTCAAACATGTTTTCCAAAAAGATAATTTTAAAAAAATAATCAGATGGGGGGGTGTATGCAGTAGACATGCTGAACATACATACTGATGACAAATGAACCATAACATCACTGTTTTTTCCCTAACCATACCTGTCAATCTAGTGTATCATGAAGTGACCAGTACCTGAGTCCCGCTCAGATGAATTCCAAAGACTATAGTGAATTTGAAAGGAAGAGACAGATTTCCAATGCAGGAGAATTCCAAATAATTCATGTAGACGCTCCTCTGCCCTAAAGGAGGGGAGGATAGCTCCTCAGGGAATCACAGCAACTTCCTTCTGGAAACTGCCGTATGGAAGAGGGAGGGAGGGAGGAAGGAAGAGTAACTTCAGGTGCAGAAACCCAACAGACGCCAGCTCAGCCGGGTCACCGAGGCACTCCAACACTCACAGTCACGTTGACAGCACGTGCCTTTGACATGACCTGGTATACCCAGCACTTTGCTCTGTGATCCTCCTCCCCAAAACCCACAGTCCCAGTCTCACCCTGAGCAAAGTACCAGAAAATCTCCACAGGGGGACCCTACACAGCATCTGATGGCCTCAACTGCCACTAGAATCCAGGACAGTCTGAGAAGCCACCACCGTCAAGAGGAGCCCGATGCAACACAACAACTTAAGGCACCCCTGGATGGGATCTAGGGACAGAAAACAGCCACCAGGGAACAACAGACTGTGACCCAGGTATGAACTATTGTCAATACTGGCTCATTGGTTGTGACAAACGTCCACACGAATGCACAGTGATGGTAACAGAGAAACAACAGTGATGTGTGGGAACTCTATGCACTATCTTTGTCATTTTCCTATGAATTATTTTTAAAAGGTAAATTTGAGATAATGACATGAAACATTTTGATAGAGAATTATTAGTTGAAGAAAAAAAAAGGAAAATCTTTGCCAGGACAGTTTGTTGCGTTTGGCTTTCGCAGGGTAGATGCCTGGACAGCAGAAGCAGACAGAGAGACCGGGAAATGCTCAAAGTGTCTCACCTGTAAACAGAAGTCATTAACTTCACATTATAATTCAGCACTTCATATATTTCACTGAATACAAGGTAAATGTATACCTTTATATTTTTTGGAGAACATGGCTACAATGCCCTCATATAAGCAAATTAAGTATTTCTACAAAAGAGCTTTTTAATCTTGAAAAAAATGACTTTTGACCTTGATTTGATGAATAGAAAGTCATTATTGCTCCAAACACCAATAACTCATCCTTCAGATTTCACGTGTAATTTCATAAATTATGTTAAGTATGCTTAGCACAGCTTTAAGATTAAGGCAATTAGTGGGTTGACAGTTTCATCAGTTTCAGGCTAGTTTTGATCAGTTCATGCTCAACCAGGTTAGTGCAGTAGCGACTGGTTAGGTGCATGGCTTACTATGCATACATAGTTTAATAGAATGAATGGCAGTAAGCACCAAATACTAGGAGATCATATGTTCAATACATACATGTACATACAGACTAGTACCTGATTTAAAGAGCACAGTAGAATAATCTGCTTCATATTTAAAAATCAACGGATAACATATATCCATGAAATGAACAAGTGGGAGAAACATTTGTTCCCAACGGAAAAAAAATTAAATAGTAGTAAGAGGTGTCATTCCTACAAATAATTCTGTTTATTGTTCGGATCACAGGGAATCCTGAAACGTCTCTGCAGAAGCTGGGATGTGAGACTCAGGCTTGGTTTCCACTCGTGCTTTCTTCTGAAAAGTTCGGGCTCTGCTGGAAGTCGGACGCCCTGTGGCCCAGCGACGCGACCTCGTGCGGCAGTCCGGGGGCTGCCGGAGGCTCTTGGGCTTCTTTTTCCCACGGAACGAAAGTCGAGGGATGCCGCCCGGGGCGGGGTAAGAGTGGATCGTCGGAGGTCTGGCTTAGTGTCTCCTCCTCTTCTATCTTTCCTTCATCAGTCGAGGAACCTCCAGGGGCCGCGAGGTGGACGTCCGCTCCCGACGCCGCCCCGGCAGGGCCACCCCCGCGTCCGCGCTGGGCGGCTTCTCGCTGCTCTCCTCCCGCAGGATGGAGAGGGACTCGGCCGGCCCGCTGGAGGACACCCGGCCCGCTGGAGGACACCCGGCCCGCTGGAGGACACCCGGCCCGCTGGAGGACACCCGCTTGCGGGGGCCGGGGGCAGGTGCCGGCCGTGAGGGGCGCAGTCGTCCTGGCCCAGGTGCCACTCGGCCTGGCCGCCAGAGCCGCCGCCCAGCAGGGCCAGGTTGCTCTCGCTGGGGGCGTTGGATTTATTCGTAGGTTTGCAATCAATATCATCCATGGATCTAAAAACGTCCAAGCTCCTCGCGGCTGCCAGCTTCCCCTGGTCCGAGCTGTGTGTGCTCAGGGTACCCAGGATCTCTCCCAGCAAGTCCATCCCTCCTGAGCACGGCGTCTTCACTCCGGTTTCCACAGAGTCGTCACTTTCATAGAAATAGGCAGAAGCTTCTTCGCCGTCTTCCGAAGACACCCTGCTTGCTCGTTCGCCGTCCTCGTCATCCTCGTTGTCCAGAGCACCATCGAGGCTCTGACGAGGTCTTTTTCAGCGGGCCTGGGCAAGCCTGAGCTTTTCGTTTCCTCCCTTTTCGTTATGCAGCATGTAGACTGGGGTGTGCTGCACAGAACCAGGGCAGGTCCCATAATCTTCTTCATTTTCCTTGTGTTTTAACTTACTCCTCACTTCCTTCAGCCCCAGCTTTGCATGACTTTTTGCAAATTTATACGCTGTCCGCACAGCAGGAGTGGCTTTGGTCACTGCTGTGTTGAACAGTGCTCCTCCTTTCTTGACTGTGTGCACCCACTGCTGATAGGACCTCGGGTTCCCTCCACAAAAGCCCCCTGAAGTGATCTCTTCTTCAAATACATCAGAGAAACCTCTTCCTGCATTTAGCTTTGCCAGTCGACCATCAATAAACTGCTTAAAAAGTTGGAGGTTAACTGCAGTTCCCAAGAATTGCTTCATCACACTTGAGCGGTGCTTGACGCAACTCTCTTCGCAGAAAGTGACGGGCTCACCGGGTTTGTGTCTCAATGCATCTCTGTAGGATCCAGACAAAGCAGCCTGCGCCCTAAGAAAGGCCCTGGCTACTCCATCACCCGTAGCTGTAGACTGCTTCTTCAGTTTATTTTTCAAGGCCGAGACCACATCACTGGGTAGGTTGTGCAAGTCGTTAAACGGTGACTCTAAAGTGTTTGCATCAACATTTAACATGACCGCATCTTCTGATGATTTGTTTTTCACTCTCTCTGTGATGCTGGAGTGTATTCCAATCAGGTATGGCATCGGGGCACAGCGGTAGTGCAGCAGGTGGGGAGGGAGCACGGGGATGTAGATGCGCTGCCAGTACATCAGGCACAGCAGAGCCGCAGACCCGTGCAGACACGCGGTTGAAGCGCTCAGTTTGCCGGAGGTGACGAGGACGCGCCGCTCGTGCGCCATGCGGGCCTGCAGCGGCAGCACGGTGCCCGCGTCCACCGCCACAAAGTGCTCCGCGAGGTTCCCACTCTCGGGCATTGTTGGGAGCCCAGTCGCATCAGGGGCGATGAAGTAGGAATGCACACTCAAATTGGCAGGAGTGTTTGCCTTTGGTACTGGGTGGGGATAGAGTGCTTTGAGAGTTTCATTCAAATCATTGTCCAGTTCCTTAGCCAAGTAATCTGCCAGAGTATTCAGCAGCTCGTAATACACTGCAAACCATGGCAGGTAACTAAGGATGCATAAACAAATTTTGCCTCCTGATGTGAGTCTGCAGAATCCAGATCTCTGCTTACTTTCAATGTCTGTCAGTACAAAGGTAAAGTGCTGTCCAACTTGGTTTTGAGACACCCTTTTAACGTCAAAAGGGAAACAGAACTTTGGCACGCTCTGTAGTACTTCCTTCATTTTCAGAGGCATGACATTGCACTTTCAATACCAAGTCAAAGGTTCTTTCTGGATTGGCCTTGGTCCTGCGGTCCACGGTTGCACGTCGGAGCGGAGCGCGGCCGCCGCCAGCCAGCCAGCCCGCCGGGAGGCCGGCTCCTCACAGCCCTACGGCGGCTCCCTGTCGGCCGCCAGGCGCTTCCCCGCAGCCCCCGCGCCCCGCCCCCGCCTCTGTGACAGCAGCGGCGCGGCCGCCGCCCCCGCTGGCCGCTCAGCCCGGGTGCCTCCTGCAGACCAGGAAGTCGGCAGGGCAGCGGCCGGGCAGGGGCGCGGGGACGCGCCGGCTGCTCCCCAATGCTGTTTTTGAATTTCATATTTTCTTTCTTTTTTTAAATTTTGGAGTATTATGGGGGCACAAATGCTTTGGTTACATAAATTACCTTTGCACTACCCGACAAGCATGCCCATTCCCCAGACAGCATGCACTGCATCTTTTAGGTGTGGATTTACTCATCCCCTCCTCCCTCTCCCACTTGTCTGACACTCTATGAATGTTATTTCCCATATTTGCACATTAGCATTAATCAATTAGTACCAATATAAATGGTGAGTGTATGTGTTATTTGCTTTTCTATTCTGTGTTACTTTTCTTAGAATAATGGACTCCAGCCCCATCCAGGATGATATAATAGGTAGTTCACTATTTTTTATGGCTGAATAGTACTCCATGGGATACATATACCAAATTTTATTAATTTGCTTATGTATTGATTGGCACTTGGGTTGTTTCCATATCTTTGCATTTGTGAACTGTGCTGCTATAAACATTTGAGTGCAGCTGTCTTTTTTATAGAATGTCTTTTTTCCTTTGGGTAGATGCCCATGAGATTGCTGGATCAAATACCAGTTCTATTTTTAGTTCTTTGAGGTTTCTCCACACTACTTTCCGCAGAGGTTGTACTAGTTTGCAGTCCCACCAGTGGTGTGAATGTTCCTGTCTCTGCACATCCATGTCAATATTTGTTGTGTTGGAACTTTTTAATGAAAGAACTCTACAGGGAGAACTACACAACACTGAGGAGGGAGATAGCAAAGGATATAAACAGAAAATCATATGGACAATCATATCGTGCTCATGGATCAACAGAATCAATATTCTTAAAATGTCTATACTACCCAAAGTGACCTACATATTCAATGCAATCCCTATTAAAATACCAACATCATTCTTTACACATCTAGAAAAAATAATTCTACGCTTCTTATGGAACCAGAGAAGACCCCATATAGCAAAAGCGACCTTAAGAAAACAGAACAAATTGGGAGGCATCAGTCTACCAGATTTCATACTATACTACGGGCCATAGTAACCCAAACAGCATGGTACAAACACAAGAACAGAGACATAGACCAATGGAACAGGACAGAAAGCCCTGATATAAAACAATCCTCATATTGTCATCTGATCTTTGACAAAGCAGACAAATACACACACTGGGGGAAAGAACCCCTATTCAATTAATGGTGCTGGGGAAACTGGATAGCCACATGTAGAAGACTAAAACAGGAAGCGCATCTTTCACCTCTCTCCTCTCACAAAATAAACTCATGATGGATAATGTACTTAAACCTAAGGCATGAAATCATAAGAATTCTAGAAGAAAATATTGGAAAAACTCTTATAGACATCAGCCTAGGCAAATAATTTATGAAGAAGACCCCACAAGCAATCACAGCAACAACAAAAAGAAATACATGGGACCTGATCAAATTAAAAAGCTCTTGCACAGCCAAAGAAACTATCATGAGAACAGACAACTTACAGAATGGGAGAAAATATTTGCATGCTACATATCTGATAAAGGGCTGTTAACAAGAATGCACAGGAAAATCAGAAAGAAAAAAATCAAACAACCCCATTAAACAGTGGGTAAAGGAAATGAACAGAAACTTTTCAAAAGAAGATAGACTAGTAGCCAAGAAACTTATGAGAAAAAAATGCTCAGCATGCCTAATCATCATGGAAATGCAAATCGAAACCACAATGTGGTATCATTTAATTACAGTGAGAACAGTTTTTATCAAAAAGTTCCAAAACAACAAATGTTGGCATGGAATTTCATATTTTCAAAACATAATTGTCCTGTACTCTGTACTAGCCAGAAGCCCTGAAGTCAAATGGCCTGATACCAGAACACTTTTATAACATAATTGGTCTGCCCATTAAAATCTTATTATTAAATCTTCATGGTTTTCCCTAAACTATCATCTGTGAGCACATGGTATGAAATAACTTTGTCTAAAACTCACCTAAGCATCCAAGAAACAGTTACATGGCAAACCTCTAAACAGTTTTGGAACATTTATAGAGTATGGAAACTGAGTAATATGTGATACAATCAAACAAAGAGCAAATCACCTCTGTAGAATGAAGGAGATTTTAATTGGGGAGAGTGCAAAGCCATAAACATTTTGCTTGCAGAGTTATAAATGTGGGCTAACCTGATTATAAGGTGAGTTAGAATGACTATACTTCATATATAATTGGTGTGACAGAAACACACGGCTCAAAAAGAATGAAAATTAGTAGGTTAAGCATATACTGGGCTGTGTGTTATTATTCAGTACACATTTATTGACCTATAGCTAGGATCTGGGGGTACGGAAGTGAATAAAATGAACATGGGCCCTACCTTTATGAAACTTACACCAAAGGAAGAAGGGAGCCTTGAGTAAAACCTGGAGACTGTGATGTCACCACTGTAAATTTCTGAATATTTCAAACAACAGGAATTTCTGAAATTTGTCTACCAAAGATAGAAAGATGTATCTATAGGTGAATTGTTTCCCTGGATATGGCAGCTTAATGCCACATGAAGTTCTTCATAAGATGCTACTCACAATTGAATTCTAAATCCAGACTCAGCGTGTGGCCTCTAGGCAACCTGCACAGACTGATGAGCACCCTGACAGAGCTGATATCAAGATTTTCTCCTTTCTCTCACATTGCCTCTGTCTACACTCCTACCTCCCAGAACCACTAGTTGTCTCACATAATTTTTGTAATAGCAATTGTGTTGATATTATATCATGTACACTGTTTGGCTAGGAATTTGCTTTTGTTCTTAATTTTTTAGGTACTGGGCTGGTATTATGAAAGTTGTACCTTTTCACTTGGGAAAGTGGAAATTAATTAAGAGCCTTCATGTTGGAGCAATTCAAATTTGGAAGCACTAAAGGAGCCTCACCCAATTTCATCAGTAGAGAACTTAGAGATTGGCCATATAAAAAGGAATTTTGACCACCAAATAAGGCACTCGTCCTTACAATAAGACAAAATGAAATTGTGGAGGAGAAGTTTTGGACTTCTAATTGTTTGGACTTTCATATACAACAAAAGCATACTTCATATTTGTATTTTAATGTCTTTCTGAAATTTTAATAAGAAGAAAAACTTATATTCAGAGCTGATATTCATATGCAGTTTAATTTTGTTGGTATTATTTTGTATATTTTAACACTGTTGTGAGTGTTCATTTTATAGCTTCTGTTGAGCTGCACTGAATATCATGACTAGACATAATTTGGGGTGAGAAATGGATTAGAGAATGCATTTTGGCTGAGAGTGAAGTGCACTCTTGATATTAAATCAATTTATGCTGTTTTCTAGAGAGAGCCCATTAGGATAGACTGCTGGATGGATGATTCAGGCAGTTCTCTCTAGTTGCCTGGAAATAAGCTGGCTAAAGTCGATCAGCTTCCTGCTTTCTCCCCTGCAGAGGGGGAGGGCAAGTGAAGATGCTGCGGGTTCCAAGGTTTTAGGAGAAGAGAGAGAAAGAGAATATTCTCTTGCATTTTTAATCCAGCTTTATCATCAATAAAACTAACATTTTATTTTGATCCTCAGTTGGATCCTTATGTTTATTCTCAGAGATGAGGAAGTTGGCAGAAAGGTGATTGATTAGGCTCCCTCAGTATACATTGTTACATTATTCTATTGTCAGGATTAGGATTGTTAGGATACTTCACAAAGCCCGAGTTGCTTACAAGTGAATGGATGGATTGATGAAATTGGAGTTGATAACTTTATTTAAATTTCTTCCTAGCCTGAGCCTAACATATACAAAGAACTATCAAAATCTTCTCCAAGTGCCTGCCAAGCTAAGTTCTGTGCTGAACACACTACAAAGAGAGTAATACTCTATTGATCATCACAGCCTTTTGATGAGACCCAAGATAAGATACTACCCAGGGGAAATTAGCATCTCTCCTCTTCTCTTCCATATTTACAGTAATGACCTTACCACATGCTCAGATGCCCAAGTCAGAACCTAAGAGCGCACCTTCACCTTTTCATACTCCCATTCTGCAGATCATCCATTAGGTTCCTCTACTCTATTTCTTAAATGTTTTTTTCCCCATTATCATCTACTCTTCCTCCTTTGCCACCACCCCATCCCACAGCCTGATCACACACTGATAGCCTCTAAAAAGGAATTCCAGTCACTACTCTGACCTGTGTCCAGCCGCCTGTCCACGCTGACTGGTACCACCTTTTCATAATACCATCTGAGAACGTTGCTCGCCCATGGCTCTCTGTGGCCCATCTCCACAGGCTGTTTATTTTGAGAGACCTTTATATTAATCAAAAATTTCCTCTCATCAATATCCTGTATTGACTCTTCTTTAAAACAGGAAATCACATGGTAATATCTGAGTGTGTTCTACTGTGAATGGCTAAGAGCTGGCAACTGTATTTTATTATCCTGATATTTTATTATCCTTATCTTTTTAATCATTAAAATATGTACCATACCCTCTTGAGAAACGTTATATTGGGGACTATTGTTTGTTCCTTTGGACTTCACACCATGTATTTTTTTTTCTTGAAAAATATCTCTCTGTTTGACATGAGTTTGTCTTCAACGATTGCTTTACCCTCAGGGCAGAGACAGGCTGTCCATTTTCAGCGTTCTTCTATCCATGTTTTCTTCTCCTTTGCCTATGCTTCCCCAAGAGTCTCTTATACACAATGACACAAGGCCACCAGCTTGTTGCCACTGGTCAGCCACTGGACTATCTGATCACCACGATGCACCAGCTGCATATACTGCTCACCAAGGCATGCTGGAGAGGCTGCTGGCTATGTGTCAAGCTCCTGACCCTCATTTTACAGTTACCCTAATCCAGTGCCAAACAGTTCTGGCCATCAATCCCATAAAATACCCAAAGTTAACTTGTGACATACCCAAACACATCGTAAGCCCAGAGGGTAGGTATTTTTTTCACCCTCTTCTTTTTCCATTATTTCCGTATCTTATATTTGCAATAAAATTGCCATACCAAAAATTGTCTCAGCAGAGGCATGCATGAAGCTTTCCCACCAGACTGCAAATCTTTGTGGCCATGAATAGAAGCTTAGCCCCAGAGACTTCTGTGATTCTGTGATTCAGCTGATGAATTTGCGTGACCCTTTTGTTGAACTCCATGATCTCTAGCCTGAAATACAAAGGTGTGAAACAAGCTCCAAATAAAATATTTAAAGGACAAACTTTATTCATAAAAATAAGTGAGAAACTTCAGAACTTCTAGAGGAATCTTGAATATCTTTCATTAGCAGCTTTCAAAAACCTATGCTTTAAATAGTACTGTCTTTAATTTCATGTCCTAGTGTGAAAATAAGCTAGTGCCTATGCTTTAAAAGGACATACAGCTTCTTTTTTTAAAAAATTGTACATATTTATTGCTTACAACATGATGTTTTGAAATATGTATACATTGTAGAATGGCTAAATCAAGCTAATTATCATATGTATTGCCTCACATAGTTATCATATTTTCACAGTGAGAATACTTAAAATCTACTCTCATAACAAATACACTGCATTGTTACTGTTGTCAGGTTTTGTATAGTAGAGCTCTTGAACTTATTCCTCCTCACTGAAATTTTGTAGCCTTTGATCAACATCTCCCAAACCTTCTCCCCCAAACCCTAATTATATTATTGATGATCCTAGAATACTGCCTTTCTTTCTACCACTCCTCTGTCACCATTCTTGGTGGCCTCAGTGTTCACGTTGATAATCTTTTTGCCACCCTTGAGAGGCCTTAATCTCCTCAGTTCTATCTTCAACGCTTTTGCTCCTCTCTCTTATTCTTATCTGGGAAAACCCCCACCCTTGTTAAATTCTACTCTATGCCAATTATGTGCCTGCATGGACTTGATCATTATATTCAATTTAAGTTTCTGACCACACACTTAAATGAGCCCTCAATGCTGCACAGTAATCATTCTATATTCCTGTAATCATTTTGCTCTTCTCTCCAAGACAACAATCTTGCATCTTTTTCACTCCCTTAATCTCAGCCAATGACCTATATACTTATTTCATTTTTTAAAAAAAGAGCACTCAGAGGTAAATGTGCTTCTCCCATCTGCCTGCATCTGTACTATATACCTTACCTCCCCGCATGGGACAATGCATGAATGTTCTGTGCACACACATAAGGCTAACTCCTCCACAAATGGTCTTGACCCTCTATCCTCTGCTGCTTTTAGGACTTTGCTTTTGAATTTATCTTCTCTGTCTTGCATCATTAGGTCTCCCCTCCCCCAACTGAGATTTCTTTAAACAAACAGGCTTCAATATACTCTGTCTTTAACCAATAAACAAACAAGAAAATCTCCTGACCTTAATTTCCCCTGAAGCTACGATTTCTCTGA
This sequence comes from Microcebus murinus, assembly GCF_040939455.1. NCBI lineage: Eukaryota > Metazoa > Chordata > Mammalia > Primates > Cheirogaleidae > Microcebus > Microcebus murinus. Next base: position 104,275,549 of record NC_134107.1, read on the forward strand.
ACCTATTTAATAAAGTATTTTTCAGAGTGTTTTCTGTAGTTTCCATTGTTTATCTTCCATAAAAAGGACATACAGCTTCTTATGTGCATAGCAGATATTTAATCTCTATTTCTTATTTGATTTGCCTCCAAACTAAACAACTTTTGGTTCTTTTCTGATTTACATGAACAGAGCATGGGAAGAGAGCCTATATCCCTGCAAAACATTCACTAAAAATCATTATCTCCCTTATGTTAGAATACTAAATTTCAACCATTTTTTAGAAGAGACTTTACTAAAAATTAGGCCTTTTCTCGTTCCTGTACATAAAGCAAAAGTTAAGGGGAGTTGCTGAGTAAGGCGGGGTTCCTTTTCTGGAATAAAGCTAAACTATATAGAAAAAAATTCACCTTGATTGGCATAATAGGACAGCATCTCTTTATGTTCATATGGTGAGAATTATCTTAGATTATCTCCTATCCAGTTCTTTTCTATTATTAAGAGCAAAATTCAGGGAATATTGTTTAAAGAAAATGTTGTTTTTGGTTTTTCTTAATGCATGCTGACTTCTGCTACTGAAATGTGGCCACTGGCGCCTGATGATTTAGTTATATGCATACAAAACAGCCAGTGGGAGGCAATTAAGAAGTGCATGACTCACTGTTAACCCTGTTTATTTTTATGTACAATAAAGAGGAGGAATTGAAAGGGAAAATGTAGAAAAGAAATTAAATGAGTGAGATGTGCACCATCTGGGGGATGGTCATGCTGGAAACTCAGACTTGTGGTGGGGAGGGGGGGAAAGGGCATTTAATGAAACCTTAAAATTTGTACCCCCATAATATGCCGAAATAAAAAAAAATGAAAGTGATCGTGTTCTGCCTAGTAATGCAAAATACTTATTCCATTGTGAGGGAGGCAATCTTGCAAATTATCATAGTTTGAAATACATGGTTCCCCTCATCCACATAGACTGTGCTGATTCTGAAAATGAATGTTTTCCCACAGGAGATTTGTGTGGTTAAACAGGTAGCTTATAGACACTAAAGTAAGCAAAGAGGAACATTTGAAACAAACTAGTAGAAGTCAGTGAGTACTGCTGGTGGCGGGGTGATGAACGTTGGGATAAGACTCCTAACAATGGGAAGGGGTTAGGCTTTCAAGAAATTTCATTCCTAGTTATAGGACAGAGTTAGAAGAAGGATTTTCAGAAAGATGTGGGCATGAAGGGAATGACTCAGGATTAAGGACTACAGACATCCGATAGGTGGAGACTCCTCTGCAATGGGTTTAACTTCTTAGGTGAATTTCTCTTGTACCATAAAAAGAAACTAATATTGAAGTGTATATTTTATATGTTATAATTCTCTTTACCCCATCCATTGAAACATCTGGTATATCTTCACAAGCCGTGGGTGATATTGTAAAGAACAAAGGAAACGAAACAGGAAGGGGAAGTGTGGCCTGTTTCCCTAGGAGGAGGGGCCGTAGTAGCTGGCCTGTCAAACTCCCCTCCAGGCCCCCGAGATGTCCAGACAGATCACACTGGTTGCATGAAGAACCCACTGAGCCCATCATGAACGAGGCACGCTTGTAAGGTTGCCGGGTTCTGTTCAACGTTCTGGGGATTCTCAGAGCAACTGAAGCTGGTTGTTGAGATTCTTTATCATATGATGGAGTTAATGTGATTCAGCTGCAGCAAGACAGAGCGGCCCACACGCCCATGAAGGATCCGCATGATTAATAAGGGATGCCAGCTTCCTTGTGCCAAGGAATCCTCACACCTTCTCTCTCCTCTTTCACAGTGGGGGCTGGGGGCTGTGCCTGGGCCATTGTACAAATTCTCACCAGGAGCGCACACGCTGCCCAGCTGTGCTTCCTATCCTGCACCAACGTTGGCCTGAAGCTATGCAAGCTCAGTATTGATTAAGAGTGTCTGTGAGTTTGTTTATCTGACTGTGACATCCTTTGAGCTCTAATGGTGCCATCTCACCCACGTTGTCTGCTCCACAGATAACCCATGTTGAAAGAGAAACAGTCTCTCCGGGCTCTGTGCCCAGGAGTTCCAGGTGTTGAAATGGTCAGAGGGCCCTAACAGCTCAGCAGCAGCAGGAAGGACACACAGTCCTGAGGGGACAGCTTGCAGCACGACAATTGAGAGGAACTATTAGATAAAGCCTTTCCTTTCCCAATATGTGCCTGCAGAAGATGACAAGACAAGGCAGAGGGAAGGTAAATGTTTAAGTTAGGCTTTGTCCTAAGGCACACAGAGCTACAAAGCAAGAGAGCTTCAGGATTAGACTTTCTATGCTCTCCATTCTCTTTCTCTCTATCACCCAATCAAAAGACTGTCAGTAGAGTTTCTCAGTGTAGACTACATTGTATCTGCTTAAGGAAGGGTAAAAAATAAGATCCTGTTGTTAATGACACTTACTGGGTCAACAGTAGAAAATCACCAAGAACCTAATTATTTGAGGAAAATCCATTTAGGAACAAAACCAGATAGCAGTCAGAAATGAAAACTTTCTTAACCATAAGTGACATAAAGGACACAAAAAGTCCTCAGTGATAAGTGATAATAAGATGGAAAGTGAGATATCTTGTCAAATATTGAATGTTGAATTGAAATGCAGGCCAGTTTCCTCTTATCTCTTTAAGGCACACATTGCATTATCTCAAAGCTCTGTGACCAAACACAGTTGTTATGTTTTCTATAATCTTTCTTGGGTCCCAAGCTGGCCTCCTGATAGCTTGTGTCTACTTCTTGATCCTGGCATTGCTTGCTGTACACCCGTTATAATTATTTGAAGGACCTGTAGAATCAACCTGCTATCTACTTTTATTCCCAACTCTCACTTTTCACTTTTTCTCACTCTGGCTTTATTCTCTTTGGGGAGAGAATCTGAAAAAGGCACACATTTCCCAGGTATTTATGTTCATGTGAGTCATACCCACTACCTCCTTTTAATCCCAAAGAATTTACCACTGGTCATTACTGGGTGTTAGAAAAGTAAGAGTATCAAAACCTTATGAGGTTACAAGGTAAAAAACAAAACTGGGGCTTCTGAGTCTAGAAGAGTAAGTTTTATACATTCTGAAACTTTGATCTCTTTCTCTAAACACAGAGAAATTATAGAAAAAAATGTAATACATACATAGCTATAATTGAAAACATGAAGAAATAATTATTGTGATTTTATTTTATATATATTATTTTATATATATGTTTTTGTCCACGGTTTCTAACTCATAAGTCCCATAGTCCCTGTTAGTCCTTTGTTATAATGTTGGGGCACTTTAGGCCTCAGAATCAGGCCTCAGAGAACAGAATCTCTCTCTGGCTTTTTCTTGCCCTCCTTTCACCAGCCCAAGGCAGGACTCTGATATTTTCCTGCCTTTCTGATTGTGGATCCTAAGACCCTCATTCCAGAGAGGAACCTGCCCCCTACCCTGCAGGACAGAATGCTGCACAGAGAGGCCAGGAAGAGTCTCCACAGACAGTCCTTGCTGGGTTTCTTCACTCAGTCTACCAGTGTTAGATCATACCCTTCTTGTCCAATCACATTTGACACAGCTGTCTGTGTTTTAATCATGCTTATCCAATGAAGTCTGCAGGAAAGGAGGAGGGACAGGGATCTCCTGGACAGATGAACTCCTGGAGCTTCCTGGAGGCTGGAGTGCCCGGGAGGGGGCATGGAGGCTTTGCACTCCTCCCCTTGTCCTTACCGTATGCATCTCTTTATCTGCACCCTTGTCATATGCCTTATAATCATCTGGTAAACACAAGTAAGTTGTTTTCCTGAGTTCTGTGGGTGCTCTAGCAAGCTAATTGAACCAAAAAAGGGGATCATGGGAACCCCAACTTGAAACCAGTCAGTCGGAAGTTCCAGGGATCCAGACTGGTGTCTGAAGCACGGGGCTGCTAGTGTCAGAACTGAATTGGAGGACATCCAGCTGGTGTCCATAGCAGAACTGATTGTTTATTTTGGTGTATGGGGAAGAGCCCCCATGCACTTGGTTACATAAGTCTTCTGTGTTAACGATCATGGTTGCTGTTGAGGGAAAGAATAGGATAAAAACACATTGAGTGTTATTTTTTCCATTCTCAGACTATGAACAACAAAAAAACCAAATTCAGGATCAGGGCCCCGGTAGCACTCATTTGAGGCTGAAAACCAAAGCTGTTCAACAATACTGGGGCCAGAACTACGCTGGCAAAGCAAGCTGCAGGCCAGAGCCACACCTCGCAAGGGCCGGGTTAGCACTACTGAATCGTCAATCTCCAGGGGGGACTCGCAGCTGAGAACTTCACAGGATTCTCAAACTTTACAGGATTATTATCAAAGATTCAAGAAAACCAACCATCTTAAAAGACATGCAACAAACTCAAATATCAGAAGAATTTATAGCTGCACCCCTGCCTCAAACCAGTGGTTGGGAGGGTCAGGAGAATGTCCTTTGTTCTTTGTGCTACAGGAGATGACTCAGGGGAACTGCCAGGCGGATGCCCAGTCCTGGAAGGTGGAGGTCACAGGATTGTTTTCAGGATTGTCTTTGGTAGAGATGGGACAAGGTGGGACGATGGGATGATCAGACTCATTAACTGTAGTTGAATGACAATGGCCCAGAACTGAAAACCCTATCTTTAAAGTTCTGTATTTCTGGCATTGTAAGACAAGAGTCAATGGCATTTTAAGACAGGAGTCTTCATCCTCCTCATTTGCTGGCAAATTAATAAACTCCTCTTTCCTTCTCATCAACCTACTAGTCCTCGTTCTTCTGATGCAGCCTCCAGGACAAGTGCTGAGATTATTTAGCTCTGAAAACCACTCAGAGGTAGGAGACAAAATTGTTTTTAAAACATTGATAATTTTCAGCATTTTCTTGTAGGTGTTATTTCCTAATTTTATGAAATTCTAGAGCTAGATGTAGTATTGTTTCTCCATCCTGCAATTCCAATCTTATATGGTCCCTTGGAAGTCTTTCTTTTTTTTTTTTTTTTCAATTTGAAAGCAGTCACTGTTTATTAACTGACCAGATTACAAAAATAATCATGGTAGACACCTTAGTTCATTCTTCTGATAAGCCTATTGATCTGGTCCTCCCTGTTGCCAGCATCTCCACCTTCTACAAAATGGGTTGTCTTTTTCTTCATTCCACCCCGTGGAGATGATAACTTGAAGGGCCACAGGAAATTATTTGCTTCTTTGAAGCGTTTCCCAACAGTATAGATCTCATGAATCAGATCCTCCATGCAGATGATGCCATATTTACCAAGAGATCGAGCAATCAAATCGTTATCTGTCAACGCAATTCGTTTCTTATTGATTTTGCCATAACCACGCTTGTAGATTAGTTCATTTACTGACTTTAGGTTTGGGTACCCCCATGCAATATATGGTTCTACAATCCTCAGCATGTTAATTGAAGCCTTGTTGAGCTTAACAAAGGTTCCATTGAAGATCTGCCGAAGGCGAAGAAGCTGCAACACCTTTCGGACCTTTGGGCTCACACCATTGATACCACGGATCCTGATGACAAATGCCAATTTGGGTTCTGCAGGTACATAAAAGTTGCCTGCTTTTCTTGCCATCCTAGCCATTCGAATCTCAGTTCTGTACATCTGCCTGTATTCCTTGTGATAATGCTTAGCTTTTTCATAGATAAGCTTCCTCCTTGCCTTTCGAAGCATCTTTTGGGCAAACTTCTTTCTCAGGCGTTTGATCTTCAGCTCCGCGAAATTTCTTCGCTTTTTCTTAAGGGTTTCTGGCATAACAGGAACCTTCTTTTTCTTCTCTTCTGCGCCCTCCATGGTTCCAGCCGGAAAAGAGGCGGAAGTCTTTCTTTTTATTATTCATAGTATTTTGAGAGCTCATTAAGTTTGTCTCTCTTTCATCGAGTCCTGTCATGTAGGCTCAGTAGATTCCAATTACATAAGGTGAGAATAATTACTAGAAGATTCAGTTGAGAGAATTATGTTTTCTTCTTTTCTAAACTATTTAATGTTTTATATTGGAATGTGCTAATGTTGAATTTGTAAAGATAGCCAATTAATAAAGGAAAATACAGAGAACTTTTTTAATCCATTGAAAATCCCTCTATTCAGAAATAACCACTGATGACAATTGAGAAGTCACTTTTCCACCAAAGACATACATATATGCCTCCCACAAATTTATACAAGTGAAGTAATGTTATAGTAATCATTCTATACTCTAATTTTCCTTTTCTCCCAATTTTTTCCACATCAATAAATATAGACAGCCATCTTAATTTGAACTGCTATAAAAATCTATTTTATGAATGCATCAGAATGTACTTATTAATAGAAATATTTTTTCTTAAGAATTTACAATAATGAATGCTCTCCTTAAACTACCCTCTTAACTAAGACACTTATTTCATATACATATTTCCTCCATACGTGAATAATCTCAGTTTCCCTGCTTTAGAAAGGCAAAGTAACATGGCTATACTCTTACATCTTTTCCCAGAATATTTTCACATCATTGCAAAAGGAAAACCTCTTTTTTATTATTTCTGGTGGTCATAAAGTTTGGGAGTGAGATTTCAAGAAAAGCAGAGAAGAAAGAAAGCTCAAATTTAGAAACCAAGTATTTAAAATAGGAGTATTTAAAGTAGTACCTGAAAGAAAGGAGATTACTGATTATCTTTGAATCAAAATAAAATCTTAAGCTCCACCAGCTGACTGAATGGATCCCCTCTTGGCCAAGGTGGCCCCAGAAATACCCTAAAGCTGAGTTGCTGGCCATGAGAAGAGAGGTCAGACATGCCTTGTCATGTTCTCCTCCCTTTTTGGAGGTGTCTTTTGTAACTCATTAACAGGCCTAAGGCTATGCAAGACAAAACATAAATCACACCTGCAGGGCATCAGTTTACTTAACAGATCCCTTGAGTCTAAATATATGTCCAGTATATGTCTGTGGCTTATCTCTGATTAACAGACTTCCTTAACTTAAAACATTCCAAGCCTTTAGACAAAGCTTCATTTCTTTCACCAATTACAAAGTCAAAGAGTCTTTAAATCCACCTATAACTTGCAATTCACTGCTTCAAGATATTCTGCCTTTTTGGACAAACCAATGTATGCCTTCCACATACTGATTTATGACTTTATGTGTAATTATGGTCTCCCTGAAATGTATAAAACCAAACTGTAACCCAACCATGGCGAGACCACTTGCTCAAGGCTTCTTGGGGTTGGCTCTCAGGGCCATGGTGGCACATATTCAGCTCAGAATAAACCTCTTTAAATTATTTTACAGAGTTTGGGTTCTTTCCCATTGATGTACCCTTGCCCATAGGTGTACTCATTTAAGAAGAAAATGTGGAGATGGGGGGGGGAAGCAGGCAGTGGGAGATTTGTTTACACAGTTACTCATGTTCTTCCAAGAGGGAAAGGAGAAGGGATTGTGAGGCCCAGTAGTCACTTATTATGACTTGTGTAGATATAAAAGGGACAAAGACTTCCACACCCTTTGTTTAAAGAAGAAACACATTGGTCTGGTAGATTGATATTAACTTTATAATAAAAGGAGAGGAGGAAAAGAATTCTATCACCTAAAAATTCTCTGGAGTATTTATACTTCCAGAAAAATGCAAAGTTATGTGTGAATGCTGAAACTAAGGCAGTGAATTATGAACTAAAGCAACCAGATAGCAAAACACATTTTAGGGATGCAAAGTTAAGTTTCAAAAGACATAGAGCAATTTTTCTAATCCAGGTGGGTAATGGGATTCCCCCTTTACCTCCCCTCCCTCAAGGTTCACTGAAAGATCAACTCACAATTAGGCAGGTTGGTAAGAGAGATCAAAAATTTATTTCCATGCACATGAAGAGAATCACAGAGAGATTACCCAATATCCCGGTGGGGCACAGAAGTTTATATACCCTCCTTTTAGGGAGGAGGAGATGAAGAGTATAGGCAATTCTTTTGAGGGGCAATAAATCATTACTAAGGAGAATAAATAAATACTTGGGAGAATGAACAGATGGGGAAAACACATTGGCTTGTAAATGATTTTCTTTAGAAGTTAAATTAACCTTAGAGACAGATATTATTACTAAAATGGGTTGGGCCAGGCCTGGTTGCTTTCTTCATCATCTTTCCTGGAATATATATTGAGAAAACAGGCAGGGGAAGAAAAGACAATTGTTCTTCTTTATGAGTCTGTCAGGTTTTTATGTAGATACAGGGAAAGCCCCTTCCAATGCCTGTTGATTTCCAAGGGCCTTTAATTCAAAATACTCTTTATACAATGAGTCATATTTTGGGGTGAAATTCCATGAGCTCCTTCAGTGACATGGAAGTATCCATTAAAAGCAACTTTTATGAGAACAATTTTATAAAAAGAAAAAAGAAATCAGAAGTGCAACATGGTATATTTTCTCAAGCCTCAAAGTTTTGTGAGTGTTTTTATTTAACATTTTATCAAAAGAGGTCTGACAATTCTGAGTGGTATCTATTGCTACCATTATAGGGGAAGTTGAAACCGTTTGTCCCTTTCATTTTTCTAAAATTTCTGTAACTACAAATTGTTAATACAAAAAGTAAAATTTTTAAGGTTAAATTTTGGAATTTAGTAAGGTAGCACAGAAAGAACATTACAAATTTAAATATAAAAATGAAAAGAGCAGGAAAAATTTTAACAAATTCAAAATGAAGACTATAATAGCATATTTTTACTTGCGACCAAGAATTTAAATGCAGAACAAAATAAGTTGTTTCTCACCTCTATCTGTAAGGTTTGTGGTGGCAAAAGAAGCAGGCAGAAAGAGAGAGAGTGGGGCCAAACATCGTGGCTTTATTGAGTGCTCCTGGGTGAGGTTCGTGGGTCCCAAGAGAGGTGGGGGCCCGAGCAGTCACACCACCCAGGCTGGCTTTTATAGGAGAGTTGGGCGTTATTTTTTGGCAGTCTCTGGGGGCTGCGGGGTGTGTCAGGGCAGGATGCTTTGCATCCGGACATCTTCCTGCTTTGTCCTGGCTGACAGGATGTGTTTAGGACAGCTTCAGCAAGAGCTGCAGTTTCAGCTAGGCTGCAAGGGAGGGGGAGGCAAGGGGGAGGGAGGCCGGCCACCAGCCCTACACTATCAATTTAAAGTCTACTTATCATTTTTGGCTTGGAGAAGAGAAGAGAAAATACCATGTCAGAGATATTTTAGGAAAAGCAAAAATATATATATATATATATATATATATATATATATATATATATGTTACAAGAATATACAAGAGAGAAAAAGGAAAGGTTGTGTAAATGGTAGGAACAATTCAGTTTTTTCTTGTGACATTAAATAAGACAAAAGAACATGTTTCTCTCTTTCCTTGTGCACCATAAAATTTTCAGTCAGATTTAGTATAAATTTTATTAATCTTTAGGTCAAGGAATCATCATAATATCCTCTAGCTAGGAAATTTCCTTTATTCTGTTTTGTTTTGTTCAAACTAAAACTTGGATCATGTTATGATAGCTCAATTTCCTATGCTAAAATTAATCCTTAGTACTTCTTAATAAAGGAAATCAAGCCCCTTCCCATGATGAAAAAAATGTCCAATTCTCTTCTGCATTAGCTGAGAGGGGGGAATAGTGAAGGTGTGAGCAAAGACGTCACATGCTTTAGCATCATTGGCTCTTTTGCAGTCTGTAAACATAATGCAGGGCCTGTGACCTTTGCCAGCCACATTTCCATCATGACTTTCTCTCTTGCCTGAATTACGTCACGTATCCGACGTCTGCTGTTACACACACAGAGCTGTGCATCTACTGGCACCAAAATTAAAAATCATAGTAATTGACTGGCTATTTGAAGCTGTTTCCTTAGAAAGAGGTTAGCATATGGTGGTGCTAGCAGAAATAATGAGCATCGCTGACCTGTCTCACAGTTTTAATAATTATTTCAGCTATTCTTTACCCTTACAATTCAGTCGCAGGATCTTTACTGCTACCTAATCATTATGGAGATGAGTCTAGTTGTCGATGCCCCAATCGCGCCATCTGCTGGCCAATATCTGGCATTTCACCTTGATTCAGAGCCCTATCTCAAGGGCAGGATTTCAAAATCAAGAGTATTAATACAAGAAATGGAAATCATTGCTCTACCTTTCTCTTCTTGAATAATATCAGATGATTCCCTTCTACTCTGCTCCCCAAACAAGGTAGAACCCTGGCACGGAGCCAGTTCCTTTAATATGTAGACCCACCACCACCACTCAGGATACCTGAGCTGGGGTCAAGGAACAGGGAAAAGCTACTTGACACAACCTCAGATTCAGCTGTGACACAGAGCTAAATGTGTACATGGGACCCAGTGAGTTCTGGCACTGATAATGCAACCCTGGGATTGGGGGAATGTGGCTAGACAAGGTTTTGGTTTCTCCCACTGTTTCATGTAAGGTCTCAGACTTTGGTCTGTGAACTGAAAGAAATGTGTGAAGGTGTGTACTGTGTACTTTTGCACTGTGAGCAATTCAATTTATTAACCATTTCGGTACTGGCGTCAACTATAGTCGATAGCCACAGATGAATGTACACAGCCTCGCCTCGACTTTAGCATTAATAACAAAACTTGACTTTTCTAATTTTTCATTTATCAAAATAAAATTGTGAACATTTAAAAATAATGTAATGAAAACATATATGTATATGTTACCTATTCTGATTTACATTACAAGTAAAGCTGCCTGTAAAGTAAAACAAGCTTTCAGTGCTTTAAAGCTTTCCTCATCCACAAGAGCAAAACGGACTCGTCGTCAATGCACAGCACAAACTATCGTGTGGACTATGAGTGCCGGCTGTGGGCAAGGTTTCGCTTCCGGTGTGCGCTGTACCGGAAGTGGTTAAGGATAAGATTGATAGTGATTATTGGACCTGAAAAAAATGTGAAATGGAAAAGCAAAACAAAGTTGGATGGTTATGTATAGATACAATTAATTCCACTTAATTTAGAAATGTATTTAGCAACTTAGACTCTTCAGGTACAGAGTTCTAATGTAGCTCTCTGTCCACAAGGAGCTCAGAGATTAGTGTTTATGTGAATGTGGACTAGGGAAGGTTTTTCAACAAATTTCAAATTGCTATTTTAAGTTCGACAATAATTATGTACTAGACACAGTGACAGAAAACAACAAGAAACTAATGCAGTTAGGCTGGATTAGGGAAAATTTCTCAGCATAGAAGATAATCGAGTGTGCTACTAAGAATGGGAATGATAGAAAGTTGTCTCTTTTTGAGAGTCTACCATAGGCCTGATAGTATATAAGATACCTGGTGCAAATTATCTCATTTAACTTTTACAACAACCAGAAGTCTATGAATTATCATGCCTGTTTTACAGATGGTGAAACTAAGACTGAGAGTGATGAAGTTAGAATTTGCAGCCACAATGTCTGGTCTTCAAACCTCATTTGACTTTCCTACCTTGTCTATCGATGAGAGCCTAAAAAGGGAAGTGAAGTATATTTATGGAAAAATAGAGAGACACAAACTATAAAATAGCTAATTCAGAGTTTTAGTATTTTGAAATGGCTGAAGTTTGTGTATGAAAGGAGTGATCACGCATGAGAACAGAGAGAAATACAGGACTCTCTTCTACTAAGGGCTTTAAACACATTTGCATTGGTCAGAGTTTTCTTTGTGGTAAGTATGTGAACAGCTGGCAGAAAGCATGTTTTTTAAAAATATTAGGCTGAGGGCATTGAGGGGATGGGACAGAGGGTACTGGGCCCATAAACCTATGCCTAATACATAGAAACTGGAACCAAGGGAGTTACATATTCAAAGTTGAATAGAGAAGAAGGTGAAGTCAGGAGAAAACAGTGAAAAACAAGAAACTTATGAGCAGGAGATGTCAAGGAGGTAGAGGAGAAAGTCTAGTGAGAGAACGGAATGACAGATCTGGAAGACAAGGTGGTAGTCAGAGTGGGATGCTCACGTTTGAAACTTCAGACTGGGGCAGGGAAGAGTGATGGCAGGATCTAGGGAACGGCCCTGGGTGGGGGATCCTGAAATGAAGTAGAGGGAAAGCACGTGGGTGAGAGCTTTGAGGCTCGGGTGATTCATGGGTCATTGCTGAAGACTCTGAACTCACCTAAGGTTGGAATAGGCTTGGGTTGGAGGAGTAATGTTCTCTTGCTCCAGATATTTCAGTGAATATTCACGCATCATTGTGAAAGTAGCTGACTTGAAGGGATTAGTATAGAAGAGGTGCGTGGCCTTCCACAGGAGAAAAGGTTTTGCTGAAGACTAGGAGTCATGAACTAGAGAAGCTCAAACCTGACTCTGTAAGTGGGGCATGGATAATAGATTTACTTTTTCTATTATGTTAGTCACAATAATTTAAAAAAGTGGTAAACTTTACATAAACATCTGCATTTCTGGGATATTTGAAAAATCAGAGGTATTAATACTATCAATAATTATCTTGCCTAGCAATATCACATCCAATTTTTTGCTACATACAGAATTTTCAGATACAATAAATACAAATTCTGCTAAAAGGAAGAATCTTTTAGTTAAAGTAGAAAGTGTAAATAACATTCTAAAAGGTAGGTATGTATGAATCTTTATTTATAAAAAAATACTAGAATTATATTAGTCCAATATGGAATAGGTTATGCCATGATAACAAGTAAATTCAAAATTTTAGTGGATAAGCACAGCAAAGATTTATTTCTTGGTCATGAAAAGTTTTACATGGAATGGGAAACTGCTCCAGTGGCTTCCAGAGTCCCCAGGTCAGAGGGAGAGGGGAGAGGAAGGTCACTCAGGCTGCTCTGAGCAGCCATCTCCTCCAGAGTGCTTTGCAGCACCTCAGGCCACACCCCACCCGCCGGAACCCAGTAGTAAGATTCTGATGCAGCTATGGAGGACTCAGACATACCCTCTTCACCTGGGTCCAAGGAAACACAACAGGATTTGGTATATATAGACAGCATTGCCTTTGTCCCAAGAGCTTTTGCAGAAGATAATAGGAAGGATTAAGAAAGAGGATATTAGTGCATGGGAGAATCCCTGTGGAAGAAGCACAGAGCAGTTTGAACATGTGAGTATGGAAGAAGGTGCAGAACTTAGGGATGGAGTTAGGGGAGGGCTTGTATTTAAGGTGGTGACTGATACTAACCAGGATGAGAGCTATTGTAGGATTAAAGGGACTAAGGATTTATGCAGATGCAAACAGGCGATATTAGACTCCTGATAAAACTAGAATAAAATAGGCTGATAAGTACTGAAGTTAACAGAAGCTGAAATCTCTGCGATGTCATACTTCAGGTGCTTCTCAAAGGTGGAAACTTCCCATTTCATGTATAAATATTATACTATGAGCTTCTGAGTACTGTTGGCTTAAAAAAACACATTCATTTTATATTCAGCTACTGGTTCAGCTTATGATTTAAAAAGAAAATAAGAAGAAACTTGTATTACTGCTAAACAGTGGCAAATGGTTGAGATTCTTATCTCACAAATTGACACAAATTGAGAAAGGGTAATTAGGCTAGTTTGTATCATGTGGCTCCTCCAGTTCCATTTTAATCAAAATAAACTATGCTGAATTTAATTTCGTTTATTGCATTTAATTCATTGATATGTTAAAACACAAATAATGCAAAAATACTATTTTGTAAAAGAAATAAATAACTTTTTTCATTTTCTTTAAGTGAGTACTGTATACTGTACACAGGGCATCTGGTGGTGACTTCAGGGAGACTACCCTCTAAATATTAATAATAGCAAGCTTTCTACACTCTGACATCTTTCTCCCCAAAACTAACATGGAATAAATCAAAAAGTGAGACTCTACTAAAAGGAAATACATTTTATAATAACATGTTTCTATTTGGGGAAGTTATGAGTTGATTTGATAACAGACTGACCATGTCTTATACAATATCACCTACTTAAAATTCCTATAAGGATGTTCAAAACCTGTAATAATATCAGAAATCAATAATATATAAATAATTTTGGGGAAAAAAGGGTCTGGGGGAAATTTCCAGTGATAGGAATGCAGAAAGAGAGACAAAGAGATATTGAAAGAGAGAAAATCATGACAGAAGCATGAATAGACCTCTGGTCAAACATGCAAGTTAAGGAGGAAGAAAGAGTAAGGAAGAAAAACCTATCATTTACCCCTGAAATCCATCCTTACTCCCCACCCCCACTGTGCCCTCTTCTCATTCTTTTCACCAATGTCTCTTTCTACAGCCATTTGGGGACAGCAGCTCCTTATATATAACACAGCTAGAAGCTGGAGACAGAGGGGGGAAAGGAGGTGGCCCCTTAGCCATATAAGACAAACAAAGAGAAAACATCTGTCAATAATGTACTGTGAGTAATAAAGGTGAGAAAGACCTGGTCTCTAGTAAAAGGAAAAAGAGTCACAGAGATAATAGGTTTAGAGAAAAAACAATTGGTTAAAAAAATGCTCACTTAGAAATACAATTATGTGGAGACATTGAGATTGTGCTGATTTTTGTTAATAATAACACTCCACTGAAAACACTGTTTGTTTTCTGGAGAGCTGTGTAAGCTGTCTTATTGCTAAATTGCAATATAAGAAATAGTCATGTTTTGTAAGTCAGCTGTCAACAAATTTATTTCTGTTTTATATTGTTTATCATATTTTTATGTAGTTTGAAATGTTTAAATGTTGGAATATCATGATTAAAAAATATAAATTTGTGGTGCATTTTAATAATAAAATTTAAAGGCTTTTCCCCCTCAATACTGTTAAAGGTTTATATACTCCAAATTACCTTTTATATTAATTTAGGAAGCTAAAGCCATTGAAGACTGTAGTATTGGTATATTGGTAAATGATAAAGCAATAGGCAAGAAACAAGTTGTGGAGTTTTTATACATTTAATTATAAAGCTTAAATTGGTTTTAAAAATTTGGTACAAGTCTGTTTCTTATCCTGGCATATATGGACGATGACATGATCATGTATTGATCATGTATTAGGATACAGAAAATCTTTAACCAATTCCAAAACTTAAAACACTTTATCTGTGTTTTCTAATCACTAAGGAATAAAATACTCATTTTTTGAAGTTAAAAAAATCTAAAACTCCTAAAATTAACCATTTGGATAAAAATATTATAAATGCTTTTATAATGTGATACAAAGAAAAAGACCCAGCAGGACAGGGAGGTGGACAAATATCAATGACATTGGGAGAAATAAATAGCCAAGATTAAATAGCCAAGAAATAAATAGCCAACCAGACATCTTTTACCTCAAAATCAAACATCAAGAGAACTGATAAATAAATTCAAAAGTTTTTCTTTCAGGAAAGAAATGAATAAAGGCAAATTTTCACAAATCTAATTATGTAAAAATGGAAAAAAAAAACCGCAAGAGAGAATATGATAACAGATACAAAGAAAAAAAATTAATGTCCTTATTCTGACAAATTTAAGAACCCAAATTAATCTCCTGAATATGCTTGTTAGAAGTGCAGATTTTTGGTTCTTTCTTTGGACTTCGCACTTCAGAATCTTGAAGAATGACACTCTGAAAACTAATTTTTTTTTTATTTTTTTATTTCGGCATATTATGGGGGTACAGATTTTAAGGTTTCAATAAATGCCCATTTCTCCCCCTTCCCCCACAAGTCTGAGTCTCCAGCATGACCATCCCCCAGATGGTGCACATCTCACTCATTATGTATGTATATACCCGCCCCCTCCTCCCCCCTGCCCAATACCCTATTACTGCAGTACCTATGTGACCACTTAGGTGCTGTTCAGTTAATACCAATTTGCTGGTGAGTATATGTGGTGCTTGTTTTTCCATTCTTGGGAAACTTCACTTAATAGTATGGGTTCCAGCTCTAACCAGGAAAATATAAGATGTGCTATATCACCATTGTTTCTTAGAGCTGAATAGTACTCCATAGTATACATATACCACATTTTATTAACTCATTCTTGGATTGATAGGCACTTGGGCTGTTTCCACAGCCTTGCAATTATGAATTGTGCTGCTATAAACATTCGAGTGCAGGTGTCTTATTTGTAGAGTGTCATTGGATCTTTTGGGTAGATGCCCAGCAATGGGATTGCTGGATCAAATGGTAGATTCACTTGTATCGCTTTAAGGTATCTCCATATTACTTTCCACAGAGGTTGAACTAATTTGCAGTCCCACCAGAAGTGTAGGAGTATAGAATTTTTTTTATTTCCATCTTGATTTCTTCATTTATGAAGTAATCATTTAGTAGGAGGTTGTTTAATTTCCACGTTTTTGTGTAGAAATGTGAGTTTCTCTTAGGGTTGATTTCTACTTTTATTCCACTGTGATCTGAGAAGGTACATGGTATGATTTCTATTTTTTTTAATTTCTTGAGATTTACTTTGTGTCCTAGGATATGGTCAATCTTAGAGAATGTCCCTTGAGCTGATGAGAAGAACGTATATTCAGTGGATTTTGGGTAGAATGTCCTGTAGATGTCAGTCAGACCCAATTGTTCCAGGGTTTTGTTTAAGTCCATTATTTCTTTATTAATGTTCTGTTTGGAGAATCTGTCTTGTGCCGTCAGTGGGGTGTTGAAACCTCCGGTGATTATGGAGTTGCTATTAATCCATTTGCTTAGATCCAGTAAGGTTTGCTTTATGAAACTGGGTGCACCTAAGTTGGGTGCATATATATTTAAAATTGTTATCTCTTCTTGTTGAAGTGTGCCCTTCACCATTATATAATGACCCTCTTTGTCTTTCACTACTTTTGTTGGTTTAAAAACTAAATCATCTGAAATTAGAACTGCCACGCCAGCCTTCTTTTGGCTTCCACTTGCCTGGAGTACTGATCTCCACCCTTTTACTTTTAGTCTATATGCATCCTTGCAGGTTAGATGTGTTTCCTGAAGACAGCGTATACTTGGCGTGTATTTTCTTATCCATTCAGCCAGCCTATGTCTCTTGAGTGGAGAGTTTAAGCCATTCACATTTATTGAGAGAACTGATAGGTAAGGTAGATTACTGTTCATTTTGTTGGGTTGGATGTTGTTGCTTTGATTTCTCTCTTGAGCCATTGTATTTTCTGGCCTTTAATCTTTGGGTTTTGGTTGTTTTTATATTCATGAGTTTTTATTATGGTGTTCTGTGCGTAACACTGTTTTGAGTACTTCTTGTAGGGCTGGTCTTGTCTTGGTGAATTCTCTGAGCCTTTGCTTTTCTGAGAATGTCTTTATTTCTCCTTCATATATGAAGCTTAGTTTTGCAGGGAATAAGATTCTAGGCTGGGCATTGTTCTGTTTCAGAAGAGTGAGAATGGGGCCCCAGTCTCTCCTTGCTTGTAAAGTCTCAGTAGAGAAGTCTGGTGTTATTCAAATTGGCTTTCCCTTGTATGTCACTTGCTTCTTTCATCTTACAGCTCTTAGAAGGGCCTCTTTAGTTGATATTTTGGTTAGTCTGATGACTGCATGTCGTGACGTCTTCCTGTTTGCATTGAATCTCCCAGGGGTCCTCTGAGCTTCTTGAACTTGTATATCGAGATTTTGAGCAAGGCCTGGGAAATTTTCCTCTATTAGATCTTCAAATAGCTTGTCCAACCCTTGAGTGTTGTCTTCTTCCCCTTCTGGTAACCCTATGACCCTCACATTAGGTTTCTTCACATAATCCCACATCTCTTGTAGGCTTTGCTCTTTTCTCTTGTTTCTCTGCTGTATCTCTGTGACTGTTTTATTTAGTTGGAGGATGTTATCTTCAATCTCTGAGATTCTTTCTTCTGTTTGATCTACCCTGTTCTTGAGACTTTCCACTGTATTTTGTAGTTCCCTGAATTGATTCTTCATTTCCAGGAGTTTGGTTAAACTTTTCTTCATTGTGTCTATTTTTAGTCAACTTTTCTTCTAGGTCCTGGAGGCTTTTTGTGGTTTGTGTTGGTTATTGATTTGTTGTTGCAGGTCGGTGAGTGTTCTTATGATCCACATACGAAATTCCTCTTCTGTCATTTTGGTTGCCTGATTTTGGTTGGTGTCTGTTTCTAGGGGGCTGGTGCTCCTCTTTGGGGGTGTGTTTTCCATTTGGTTCTTCATATTTCTGGAGTTCCTTCGCTGATTTCTTCCCATGTCAATCAGTTTTTGTTTCTTTCCTTTAGGTTTTTGTTTGGGTATTCACATGCCTTGTTTAGTTTCTGAGCCATTTGGTGGTGTCTGTGGGTGAGATTCGACCACTCCCTGTATAATGAGTCAGTGGGTGCCGTGAAAAGGCTGTGCAGGATGCCGTCCCTGTCAGTAGGTGGCGCTTGCTTGGAGGAACAGGCTATGCTGTGAAAACTACATTTTTAATTAGCAATCTCTAAGCTCACAGACTCAACGTGATTTAATGTAACTTAAATATGAAAGCCACTAATTTAAATAAAATGGACATTTTCATTAGAAATATGTTAATCATGAGAGCAATTCAAGAAGAAATCGAAAATCAGAATGGATTAAGGTTCATGAAAAAATTGAAAAGTATTTTTCAAGAATTACTTATAAAAATCACATTAGAACCAGATGACTTTATAGGCTATTTCAAGAAACGGGTAATTTTCTTGTAGTTTTTTGCTAGCGCATACAAAGTTTAATTAGTATGTTTATCTAATTCATTTTATAAAGGCAACAACTCTGAGACTAAAATTAATTCCAAAAACATATCATTTAATCTGTAATTAAAAATAGATACAACTCTCTGAAAAGAGTTCAAGAAATTAAATCCAAGTAAATACTAAAAAGTCCAACTCCAATAACTATTTAGTTATTTCTAGCAATTTACCAATAGAGTAATATTGCTAATGCATTAAAATATTAAATAAGACAAAAGTTTAATTATAAAGAGAAACAAATTAAATTTTCACCTGTAATCAAGTACCTAAATTTTTTTGGTAATTTAATGAGTTTATTTTTTAAAAAGCCTGAAAACTTGTTATTAAATATTCATCAGAGAAGAGTTATAAGAATTCCCTAGTATATAAGCAATAGGGAAAGAGAAAAAAAAGACCAATGTTAGATTATATAAAAAAAGATTTCTACACATAACATGTCATTAAAGAAAGAAAAGGATAAATTAAAAAGTGAATGAAAATGTAACGCATATGAGAAGTTAACATTTTAAATTTATGAAGAACATAAAATAACAAAGTCTGAAGATCCTATTAAACATTGACAAAAGTCAATAACTGATTTTACACTAAAGAAGATATTCAAATAAATAAAACATATATTACTTCATTTGAAACAAAAACAATCATTTTAACAACAAATTATTAATTTAACAAATTTTATGATGGTATTTTCCATAAGGAAGGAGAACATCTATTTTTAGGAGTGGCTCTAACATTTCCATAAAATATTTTGGCTGCATGCATAAAAACAAACAAACAAACAAAAAACTCATGTTCTTTGACTCAGTAATACCACAAGCTAAAAATATAATTGAAAGGTGGAAAATCTTTTAGCACAAATATGGTAGGGTTTCTGTAAGGTTATGGCTAATGGTGAAACACTTAGAATCAAATTAAAACTTAGTAATATAGGAATCATTCTGATGATTGTATTAATTGATAAAATGGAATATCATGCAGCTTTAAAACTCTTCTTACTAATATTTTGTGGTGATGATGAGTTTCTGGCATGAGAGCTTGAAGAGCTCTGTGAACCCGACACTGATCAAAATCATATTATTAATAGCAAAGAACCATTTAAAGTCTCTGAAAATGGTCCTATGTATATACAGCAAATAAAGAAGTATTTATTTAAGAAAATCTCCTATAATTTGGTAATAATAGAGAGTTTGTGGTATTTGAACTGAGATCTGTTCCCTACCATTCTTGTCCAGCCCAGCAACCTGGAGAATCTACTCCAGACTGACACAGCCAAGAACACAGGGCTCCCTTTCTCTCCAGATCCCTGCCAGAGGGCTATCTTCCCAGGAGGGGTAGACGTCAGCATTTCTTATCCTTCCTCCAGCTACCTGTTGCTGAAGCTAAGTTTCAGGGTAGTGTGGTCAAATGTAGGGGCTCCCTTTTTTGCCTATTCTCCAGTGGTGGGATGGAGGCTCTACTTTGGGTGTGACACTATGAGAATACTGGGCCCCTGACTGCCTTTCCCCAGCCCATAAGATGATGATTTCAACCAAAAGAAGTAAACTGAGAAAACCTGAGGCTACTAACCATTCCCCACCCCCACTGAGTGCTCTGCTCCTAACGTAGGGGTGTCACTCAGAAAGTATACTATTGTCCCCACTCCCAGCTCCAGAGTCTAGGCTCAGGGATTATGTAGGGCTGGTGTGGGGAAGCAGAAAACCTAGGAAAGATATAGCTAGAAGTAGGATGCATAAATCAGGGCAAATCTCAATCACTGACCTCCTGAACTATTATTTCAAAGGACCCCAAATATAATTGGATTGGTCTGCAGAACAATTTAGGCCCTTGTTGAAAACAATACAACCATTAGGCAGTGGAACTGAACAGCTGGGTGTGGCCAGGAAAAGAGACAATTAAGGTGAGCTCTGCCAAAAACACTGTCATCTGAGTATGCCGGTAGACATACTCAAGGCTGTGCCTCATACTGAGGCTTGACGCTGCAGAGGAACAATTAGACCTCACTAAAATTATTCAGCCAGTCACTAAACAAATAAATAAACAAATAATAGCATGCCCTGGAGGTAGGTGGGAACCAGTATCCAGAGTTGTTAAAATATATTATCTAAAATGTCTAGTTTTCAAAAAAATATTATTAGACATAGAAAGAAATAGGAAAATGTGGCCTTTACATCAAGAAAAGCATGTAAAAACAACAACAACAATAACAAAACACCTGCCTGTGAGATCAACCAGATATCAGATTTTAATAGACAAAGGCTTCAAAGTAGCTATCATTGATGTGTTCAAAGAACTAAAAGAACCCATGACCAAAGAAGCACGGGAAGTTCACACCAAATAGAGAATATTAGTAAGGAGACAGAGATTATCTGATGCCCAAGTGAAAATTCTGGAATTATAAAGAACAATAACTGAAATGAAAAATGTATTAGAGGGGCTCAAAGTAGATTTGAACTGGCAAAAGAAAGAATTAGCAGATGTGAAGATAAATTAACAGAGTATGAAACCAAAACACAGAGAAAAATAATAAAGAAAATGAACAGAGACTCATAGAACTGTAGAATACCATTCAGTACACCAACCCAACATATGTTTAATGGGAATGCCAGAAGTGATAGGAGGGAGAGAGAGAAAGAGAAAGCACATGAGAGCAAGAGAAGCATTAAAAATATTAGAAGAAATAATAGCTAAAAGCATACTAAATTTATGGAAAAACAACACTCCGCATATTGAGAAAACTCAATGAATTTCAAGTAGAATAAACACAAAGAAAATCCGCAAATGCACCATAGTAAAAATACTGAAAGCCAAACACAGGGAAAAATTGTGGAAGGCATCAAGAGAAAACGTTCTCCTCATCACTCATGAGGTAACTCCAATACAATTAGCTTTTTATGAGAAACAATGGAGGCCAGAAAGTGGTGGGATAATCATCATTCAAGTGCTCAAAGAAAGAAAAAATTTAACCAAGATCTTATATACAGCAAAGCTTTCAAAAATGAAGCTGAAATAGACACTCTAAGGTAAACAAAAATTGAGAGAATTTGTCTCCAGCAGATCTACCTTACAAGAAAGAATAAATAAAGTTCTTCTGGCTGAAAACAAGTGACCCCCAGATGGCAGTCTGAATCCACATGCAAAACAAAGAGCCCAGAAAAGGTAATCATGTAATTATAAAGGATAGTATAAATGCATATTTTTGTCCTCTTTCTTAAGTGATTTAAAAGTAGTTGTATAAAATAATATGTATGTAAAGTATTATTGGCCATATAACATATATAAATGTAATATACTTGCCAATAATAGTAAAAAGGAGGTGGGGTGGGAGCAAAGCTGTATTGGGCAAAGGAAATGACTCCATGTGGTAATTTGAATCCACAGAAAGAAATGAAGAGAACCAGAAATAATAATCAAGAAGTTTATTATAACAAAACTATAAATACATACTTGTTTTCCTTTCTTCTCTCAACTTCTTTTAAAAAACATAAAATTATATGGAATAATAATTATAACAATGTATTGTTGAATTATACAATTAATATATATAATATGTATAACAATAGTAACACAAAAGGGGGGAAGGAAAAGAGTTATATAGGAGTGGTGTTTCTACATTTCTCTGGAAGTATGTTATTATAAATCTGAAGATGATTGTGATAAGTTAAGATATAACATGGCAAGCCCTAGAGCAACCATTAAACAATATACCTTATATAAAAACATATAGTAAAATATAATTAAGAAAATTAAAATGCTACATTTGAAATTAATGTGAAAAGTAAAGAAGAAATAGAATAACCAAAAAACATGGCATGAGACATATAGAAAACAAAAAGTAAAATGGTAAATCCAACTATATTAATAATACTCAATGTGAATGGATTAAAAATTCAAATAAAAGGCAAAGCTTATCAAACTGGACAAAAAATTGTGATCCAACTACATACTGTCTATAGGAGACACAATTTAGACAAAGATACAAGTAGAATCAAAGCAAAAGCGTGGAAAAAGATATAGCATGCAAACAGTAATCAGTGGAAAGCTGAAGTGGCTATAATATATGATAGACAAAATTGACTTTAAAACAAAAAAGATTATCAGAGCTAAAGAGAGGGTTTTTTTAGTGGTAAAGGGAATCAATCTATCAAGAAGATATAACAATTATAATCATGTGCATCTAATAATAGAATAGCAAAATATATGAAGCAAAAACTGGCAGGCAGAAATAAAGGTGGAAATAGACAATTCAACAACACTCAACTTTTAATAATGGATAAAATGACTAGGCAGAAGATCAACAAGGAAATAGAAGACTTAACACCATAAATCAACTTGAACAAACAGATATGTATAAAACACTACACCCCACAACACAGAGTACAGATTCTCCTCAAGTTCACTTAGAATACTCTCCAGAATAGACCACATGCAAATCTATAACACAAACCTCAAGAAGTTTAAAAGAATCGAGATTATCCAAACTATGTTCCCAAACACAAAGAAAGAAAATTAGATACTGATAACAAAGGGAAATTTGAGAAATTCATAAATATATGGAATTAAAGAGTGCGCAATAAATACCAACGGATCAAAGAAGAAATCAAAAGGGAAATTAGAAAAAAGAAATAAAGAGCAACATCCCAAAACGTATGTGATGCTGCTAAAGCATGCTTAGAAGGAAATTGGTACTTTGAATGCCTATTATACAAAGACCTAAATCAATAACTTAAACTTCCACCTTAAAACAATGAAAAAGAAGAGCAAACTAAATCTAGAGTAAGAAGAAGGAAGAAAGCAATAAAGATTAGAGTGGAAATTAATGAGAAAGAGAGAGAATAAAAAAATTGAAAAATTAATAAAACCAAAAACTGGTTATTTAAAAGAATCAACAAAATTGACAAACCTTCAGCTAGATTAATAAAAAAAAGAAAGAAGACCCAAGTTACTCAAATCAGAAATGAAAAAGGGAAATTACTACCAACCTTACAGAAATAAAAAGGATTGTAAAACAACAGTATGAGCAATGGTATTTTAACAAAAGAGATCACTTGATGAAATGGAAAATGCTTAGAAAGACACAAAGCTACCCAAACTGATTCAAGAAGAAATAGGCAATCTGAATAGATCTATAAAAAATAAAGATATTGAATTAGTAATCAAGAAACCTCCCATGAATAAAAGCCCAGACCCACATGGCTTCACCACTAAATTCTAAAAGTATATTTAAAGAATTAATAGCAATTCTTTAAAAACTCTTCCAAAAAAAAGCAGAAACTCTACTCAACTTATTTTATGAAACCAGGATTACTTGATACCAAAAGCAAAGATAGCACAACAAAGAAAGAAAATAACTGCATGCCAATATTTCTTATGAACATGGATGCAAAAATTTTCAACAAAATCTTTGCAAACTGAACCTATCAAGGTATTATACACTACAACCAAGTGGAGATTTGTCTCAGGTATGCAAGTTTGGTTGACTCAAAAATCACTTAATATAACACATCATATCAAAAACAAACAAAAACCCGACAAAAACCACATGATCATCTCAATAGACAAAAAAAATTATTTGACAAAATCAACACCCTTTCATGATAAAAATATTCAACAAACTAGGAGTAAAAGGCAACTTCTTCAATATGATCAATGGCATCTGTGAAAAATCCACAGAGCCAACATCATAAGTAATGGTGA
Organism: Microcebus murinus; assembly: GCF_040939455.1. NCBI lineage: Eukaryota > Metazoa > Chordata > Mammalia > Primates > Cheirogaleidae > Microcebus > Microcebus murinus. The sequence continues at coordinate 104,299,832 of NC_134107.1, forward strand.
AAGACTAGCTGTTTTACCCTTAAGTGAGGGACAACATTAGGATATTTGCCATCAGTACTTCTATTCAACATTGTCCTAGAATTTCTAGCCAAAGCAATTAGGGAAGGAAGAAAAAAAGAAAAGACTAAAACAACTGAAAGGTATCCACATAGAAAAGGAAGAAGTACAACTATCTCTATTTGCAGATCACATGGTTATGCATATAGAAAATGCTAAAGAACTCACTAAAAACCTATTAGAACTAATAAAGGAGATCAGCAAGATAGTATACAAGATCCATATATGAAAAACAATCTCTATATACTGGCAATGAAAAATATTAAAAGAAAATTAAGAAAATAATTCCATTTGTTTTTTTAGCACACAAAAGAATAAATACCCAGGAATAAATTTAACAAAAAAAAGTAAAATACTTGCAACCTGTAAACTATAAAATGTTGCTGAAAAAACTAAAGAAGATACGAATGAATGGAAAAATATGCCCTGTTCATGGTTTAGAAGACTTAATGTTGTTGAGATGACAATTCTCCTCAAATTGATCTACAGATTCAATGCAACCCCTATCAGAATACCAGCTATCTTCTTTGTAGAAATTGACAAGCTGATTCTAAAGTTTGTATGGAATTACAGGACCCACCAGAACAATCTTGAAATGAAGTAGAAAGTAAGAGGAGTCACACTTCCCGATTTCAAAACTTACTAAAAACCATAGTAATCAAGACACTGTGGCACTGGCATATGGACAGACTACAGGTCAATGAAATAGAACTGAGACTCTAGAACTAAATCAACCTATGTATATCTATGGCAAACAGATTTTCAACCAGGGAGCCAAGGCCATTCAATGATACTGGTACAACTAAATACTCACACACAAAAGAGTGAATTTAGATCCCTCCCTCATATTGTTTATAAAAATTAACTAAAAATGGATCATAAATCTAAAATATAAGAACTAAACTATAAAATTCTTAGATGAAAATATGGGTAAATCTTTATGACCTCAGATTTGGCAATGATTTCTTAGATATGACACCAAAAGCACAAACAAAAGAAAATATAGATAAATTGGATCCTAGCAAAATTTTAAACTTTTGTGCATAAAGGGAACTATCAAAAAGGTGAGAAGATAGCTCATAGCATGAGAGAAAATATTTACAAATCACATAATTGATAAGTGTATAGTATCTAAGAATGGATATTCTTACAAGGCAACCATAAAAAGACAAACAGACTAATTAAAAAATGGACAAAGAACTTGAATAGATGTTTTTACCCAGAGAAAACATACAAATGGCCAAAAAGCATGTGAAATGATCCTCAGCATCATTAGTCATCATGGAAATTCAAATCAAAACCACAATGATATACTATATCTCAACCACTAGAATGGCTATAATAAAAAAAAAAGAAAACAGAAAATAAAAATGTTGGCCAGGATCTGGTAATATTGGAACTCTTTACCTTCTTGATAGGAATGTAAAATTGTGCAGCTGATATGGAAAATAGTTTGATGATTCTCAAAATGTCAAATATAGAATATGACCCAGTAATTCCACTACTAAGTGTATACCCAAAAGAAATTAAAATAAGTGTTTAAACAAAAACATGAACAAAAAATGTTACTGTCAGTGCTATTTACAATACCCCCCAAAAGAAACAACCCAAATATCTATCAACTAATGAATGTATAAACAAATTGTAAAATATCCATACAGTGAAATATTACTTAGCTCTAAAAAATGCTACAACATAGATTAACCTGGGAAATATTATGCAAAGTTAAAGAAGCCAGTGATAAAAGACCACATATAATGTTATATTATTCAACTTTTATCAAATGTTCACAAAAGGTAAGTCTGGAGATACAAAAAGTAGAGTAGTGTTTGCCTGCTGGGAGTAATGGGAGAATAGAGAGACAATAGTTAAAGGGTACAGAACAACTTTTAATGGTGATGACAAAATTCTAAAATTGACTGTGATGGTGATGGTATCTATCTGTAAATATAATAAAAAACATTGAATTCTACACTTTAAATTGGTGAGTTTTTTGATATGTGAATTAGATCTCAAAGCTGTTTAAAAAATTGTAGCAATTGAAAATGCTTGATACACCATTAAAATAATAAAATATATACAAAATATGACCATAACAATGTACATCTCTTACATATACATATATATATGTAGATACACATATAAACATAGTTACAGATAACATATAGATGAAACAATTCTAAACAAGAAGTCAGAAACTCTAGTTCCAACTTACTCACTATTGGAAAAGGTAGGAAAAAATACCAAAATGTTAATGGTGGTTGTCTTATAGTGGTGAGATTAGTGAGTAGTTTCTATTCACTTTACTTCTTTGCCGTTTCCTAGTTTTCTTCAAAGGTATTTACATGAGAAAAATATTATATAGGGAAGTCCAGGAATTCTGGAATTCAAATTCAGCCCTTGACTGAATGAAAGGAAACTTGTAATGCTTCTTATAGAATTCAAATAATTGTCGTAAAGAAAGAATATGCTTCCTTGAGAGTAGAGACTGTGCCAATATGTCTTGGTAGATGTAGAGACACCACCTGGTGTCTAAAACGGAAGAGAATTTCTTGATATCAGACTTGAACACGTCACCCATCAAAATACAGGGTAAAAATTTGTAAAAATCAATGGAGCAAATTTCATGAACTATAGATTTGTTCCATACAAATCGAAAAGAAGTGCCTAAAATTAGGTTACAATCCTGACAACACAGAGGCAGCATTGGCACAAAATTAAGAAAGACCCCTTGGTTCACATCCTAGCTCAGCGACTTACTAACTCTGTGACACTGCAGAAGTGTCTTAGGCTCTCAGTACCTTAATTTTTTCCTCTGTAAATTGGTTTAATAATATTATCTACTTCATATGGTTAGTATGATAATTATATATGTCAGTATCAATAAAGTGCATAGAATAGTGTCTGGCACAGAGTAAGCACTGTAAAGGAGTTTGTTGAATAAAACATTGAATAAATAGATAGACATAAATCATTCCAGAATTTATTCAGTCTCACCTAGTTATCCCAAACCTCACTTAGCCTAATTGCCCCCAGATAAATACAAGACAAAGTTGTACAGACAGATCACGCCGTAAAGCTTACTCTCCACAATTATGCACTCCTGGAATTTAGCGCCTTTCTCAGCGCCAACTTGACATCTTTGTTCCTCAAGGTGTATATCAAAGGATTCAGGGAAGGGGTAACAATGTTATTCAACACCTGAACCACAGAGTCCAGCCAGGGACTCGAGGCAGGTCGGAGATAAACAAGGACGACTGGCCCATAGAACAGCAGGATGGAGGTCAGATGGGCCCCGCAGGTGGAGAAGGCTCTGCGCCCGCCTTCTGCGGGGCCGATTCTCAACACGGAGGCAACGATGCGAGCGAACGACGCGAGGATAAGAAGAAAACACAGGAGCGCAACAACACCTACGTTGGTGAAACTCACCGTCTGTGCGAGGGAGGTGTCGGCACAGGCCAGGGCCAGCACCACTGGAACGTCACAGGAAAAATTATCCACCTCGTTGGGGCCACAGTAGGGCAACTTAAAGACGAGGAATGCGAGGACGGACGCGTGCAGACAGCTCCCCACCCAGGCGCCCAGAGTCGCGATGGCGCACGCCCGCCGGCTCGTGATGACGGTGTGTCGCAAAGGGTGGCAGATGGCCGCAAAGCGGTCGTAGGCCATCACGGTGTAGAGGAAACACTCGGTGCAGCCCAGGAAATGGTAGAAGAAGAGCTGGGAGGCGCAGCCCCCGTAAGAGATGGCCCTGCCTTGCCCCATGAGGCAGAGCATCATTTTGGGGGAGCTCACTGAAGGGAAAAATATGTCGAACACTGACAAGTTTCCCAAGAAGAAATACATGGGGGTGTGGAGGTTGGAGGAAGAGAGGATGGCCAGGAGAATGAGCAGATTCCCCAGCAGAGTGAGCAGGTAGAAGGCCAGAAACAAAACAAAGAGCACGTTTTCCAGCCCTCTTGTGTGCGGGATGCCCATCAGGAGGAACTCAGTGACTGGGGTGTGGTTCCTCATCGTCATGTCTGCTCAGTCCTGGAAGATCAAAGAATGGCCTCACCGAGACGAGGTTCCCCCCAAATCCAGTGTCTTCATAGAACCTGTTGGAAACCGATAGTAACTATACACTGTAAAGAACTTCTAAACAGGCGTCAGTCCAATTCTGTCACTAATGTGTGAAGTTTGAGTAAATATTCATCTGTTTCTTCCCAAGTAAAAATGAAGAGATAACACTAGAGGCAGTATAGAAGAGAAGGCATAAAATAAAATTTATGATTAAAATTATCTGATTTTAAATGCTAAATCTGTTACCTACTCTGTGACTTTGGATAACTAAACAAAAATCTCTAAATCTCTTCTGAATCTGTGTAAATAGTATAAGACCACCCTATGGTTCTTGTGAAAATCAATACTTTAATGTATATGGAGTACCCAGTATAATGTCTTCTCCTATGCCTCCTTGTTAAAAAATGTATTCAATATACTAATATTCTGATTTTAATGAGCCTTTATTCCACAGTACTTCTGTGGGCTGACTTGGAGCAGTTCTAGCGTTACCTGTTGATGTGACTGATTCACAAAGCCACTTTCTCCATCAGCTGGACCAACTGAAAACCGAGAACTGTCTAGTGGGCATAAAATCAAACAGAATGGAAAAGATGGTATTTAATGTAGGAAACAGTAATAGATGATTACCAATATTAAAACAGACATCTCCTTTTAATAGAGTTTAGTCTCCAATAGCAATTATGTGTGCAACACAATTATTATATGTGCAATCACCGTTAATGTTTTAAAGTTAAGCTTCATGAATCAAGGAATAGCCTAAGAAAATACCAGAGTCAACTAAGTCAGTATTACCCCAAACTCAGAGCCAATTCCCACATTCCTTCCATCTTCCTCAGGGCATGGCATATCACCAGTCAGAAGACAAGGAGAAGAAAGCACTCCAGAGAAAAGTCACTTGCAGACTGAAGGGAAATATGGCTGACTCGGGCAGAAAACCGAGCCCCACATCCACCCACTCCTGTGTCCTCTGCCTTTAGATGCCGCGGAACATCTGTGGCTCTGGGGCCAGAAATGCTGAACATTCCTTCCTCAGATGCAGCCACGCAAGCCTGAAATTCTAGACCCAACAGTGCCTCCGACTCCTGAGTGAAGGAGCAGCAATCACCCCTCAAGAGAGAATAAACATCTTTACTTTCCTTTGGGATCCTCTTCCCTCGTGGGCACTAGGGAGGTGTGGCACACAGGGAACAATTAGACTGGAGACAGTCCCCTCTTCCCTCTTTTCTTGTTTCCCTCCACTGTCTCTACCTCATTACTTCTCAGACTAAAATGTAATTATATAGTGGCATTTAGTTATATTCAGTTTTTAAAGCTCTCTGATTAACAACAACTCTTGGGCATGTTTTTCCTTTAATAGCCATCCATTGAGTTCAGATATTTGAGATTGACCAGAGGTCCTGTGCTTGGAGGATTTGGGTTTGAAGAAAGAGCTGGTGATTAGGAAAGCAATACCTTAAAGAAAAGAGGCAACAGTCTCATCTGATGTTAAAACAAAGCAAAACACACCTGCAACTTTTTTTTTCCCTACAATTTGCTCTGTAATCCCCATTATCACTTCTACAACTGATAAAACTCATACTTTATTCATTTTATGAAAACTCTTTTTATATTCCTTTAAGACTGCTACTCATGCTTATTTTAGCATGCTTTCATTACTGAAACTTTGCTTAATGTTTACTGTAAGAATTCAATCAGCTGCCTCCTGTGGAGAGAATGTATCAGAGCAGACAAGGATAGATTAAGTAGGCTGTGAGCACATCATTTTTACTGGCTGTCTGATGGTACAAGCACATGGGCTTTGACAACTGAATCTACAAGGAAAAAAGCAAATTAATTTGTCATTACATATCATACAATTCTAGGGATATTATAAACTCAAATTTGTAAGGCAAACAATACAGCTTTTACCAGTTAAATTGGGGGAAATCTTTTTGATCCAGATATATAAACTAACAGCAATAAAGTAAACATTGATAATTTTGGTTTCTTTAATATTGAGAATAATATTATAAGAGTGAGAAAATACAAGCAAAAAGAAAAAGTGGAAAATACATTATTTATAGCAAATATTACTATCAAGGACTCATATTCAAAATATATAAAGAACTCCTCAAAATTACATAAAAATCAAGGAATCCAGTATGAATGTAGGTAAATTATTTTGGTCAGGCTTCACAAAAGGAGAAATTTAAATAGCCAATAAACAAAGGAAAATCTGGTCAATCACCTTAAGAATTGAGATAATATAAATTAAAATTGCAATGAAAATTTGTTTAAAGTAAATGTCAAAATTATGAATTGCTAGAATTTTCACACATTACTGAAGAAAGTATAAATTTATAGACTCACTTTAAAAAATGGTTTCTCATTTTCAAGTGAGCTGGAATATGTTTTCTTCACCATATATAAATTTCTCTGTAGATATTCAGAATATGTGCATCAGGATAATATATAAGAGTATTCAAGGCAGGATTTTTGTGATAGCTAAATTGGAATGGTTAAATGCCTAATAAGTGTATGTTTTAAAAATGGAACAATGCACATCAATAAAAAGAGTAAATTTATGGCTATACATGTCAATATGTATGTCTTCAAAACATCATGTTAAGTAATAGAAACAATGCATTACTTATTACTATATGATTCCACTTATATAAATTTTTAAAGGCAAAATTTAACTATTGGTTAGACATACCCTCAAAATGAATAAGAAATCAAAATTACCATGGACCTCATGTTAGTACAATGGGAAGGGATTGGGTTCAGGAAGATATGTGAGAGGCTCAAAGGTTCCTGACAAGGTTTAACTTCTTAATTTGGATGGTACTAACATAAGTGTTTGCTTTATAATGAATTTGAACTGTATATTTATGCTCATGCACTTTTATCTTTATACTTTATTTTTTACAACACAAGGCAAATGACAAAAATAAAAAACATCAATTAGAGATTTTGTATTCTGGCCTATGACACAATAACCAGGATTGGATTTGTCCTCCCACCATAAATAAATATAAAACTGGACCAAAAAATATATTTATACATATTTTCAAATATTGGACAGTAGGCAGCACAAGACTGTAATCCCTGAGAAAGAAAAAACAAATGAGCCAAGCACTTCTGTTGGGAGGCACATCCTGGACCGTGGTGCATGGATGGGGGTCTCCTGGAGAGCACAACAGTTTTATTGATTTGAGGACAGAGTTAGGAGTTCAAATTAATGAAGAAACAATACCAAATTTAAACAAACTCTTTCAGAAAATTGAATAGGTAGAAAAATTCCCAACTCATTCAATGATTCCAGTATTACCTTGATCCCAAAATAAGACAATGTCCATACTACTTAGAGTGATCTTCAGAATTAATGCAATCCCTATCAAAATACAATCATCATTTTTTACAGATTTAGAAAAAATAATTCTACACTTTGTATAGAACTAGAAAAGACCTCATATATCCAAAGCAATCTTAAGCAAAAAGAATTAATTGGGATATACCAGTCTACCAGACTTCAAGCTTTACTACAAGGCTGTAGTAACCAAAACAGCATGGTACTAGCACAAGAACAGAGATATAGATATATCTGCATTCTCAGCCTGGACTTTGACCTCTTCTGGCCCAATTTGGGCACCCTAATTCCCCTCTCTTGTCTGATTGCTCTGGCAAAGACTTCCAGCACTATGTTGAATAGAAGTGGAGATAGTGGGCAATTTTGTCTCATTCCAGTTCTAAGTGGGAATCCTCAACAAAATCTTAGCAAACCAAATTCAACAGCATATGAAAAAAATAATTCATCATAACCAGGTGGGCTTTATCCAAGAGATGCAAGGATGGTTCAACATACACAAATCTATAAATGCAATTCACCACATAAATAAAAACAGGAACAAAGACCATATGATTCTCTAAATAGATGTGGGAAAAGCATTTGACAAAATCCAGCATTATTTTATGATAAAAACTCTTAACAAAATGGCATAGATGGGACATACCCTAAAATTATTAAAGCTGTATATCATAAACCCACAGGCAACATCATACTGAATGGGGAAAAAATAAACTATTTAAAATAGCATCAAAATTTTAAAGTGATAAATCTTATGAAATATGCTGGATCTGAACACTGAAACTATATAACACCACTAAGAGAAACAAAAAAGACATATAGTATTCATGAGTCAAAATAATACACTATTTTTAAGATATCAATTCTACCCAAATTGACCTATAAATTCAATGCAATTCTAACCAAAATCCCAGTAGGCTTTTTTTTTTTTAGAAATTAACAAGCTGATTCTAAAATTCATTGAAATGCAAAGGACTTTGAATAGCAAAAATAATTGTTAAAAAAATAATGTTGGAGGAATGGTTCAATGGCAGAGGATGCCTGGTGACAAATACCAGTGGTAAATACAAATGCATGTAGTTCTACCTTTCTCTAGTCTTTGTTAGGATATCAACAGAAGCTACCAGAACATATGGGTGAACTCAACTGTGCCTTTTTCCATGTGCATAGGGCTATCAGTACAGAATTCTTGATGATGTTAGAAGTTATGACTCATTTATCATATAATATCCCATTGGGTTTAGTGAAACATAGCCAAACATAGCCATTCCTTTCTTATTCTTGAAGAAGGTAAAAGTCAGCAAATGTTATTGCTGACCTCCTCTTGATGGAAAAAGGTGTTGTGTAGCAATCATATGAAATCTAATCCTTAAACAATAGATAGGTGGGCAACAACTGTGCTTCCTACCAATGTAGTAAGACAGGAAAGAAAATTAATGGATGCTTTACTTTTGGAAAATAAAAGTCAAAATTAATATTTTATAAAGATTATATTATTTTATAACTATACAACCCAAGAGAATCAAATAGAAGTTATAGCATTCATAAAAGAAAAAAGTAAGAGGGATAGAAGTTTAAACTAACAAAAAATTAATAGCATATACTTGATAAAAAGAATTTAGAAATATATTAACTGGAGCTAAATTTCAAATAATTATTAAAATAGTCTCTCTTTTTTGTTTATTATTTTTTTATTTCAGAATATTATGGGGGTACAAATGTTTTGGTTATATAAATTGCTTTTATACCATTTGAATCAAAGTTATAAGTGTACCCATCCCCAGGATAGTATATACTGTACCTGTTAGGTATGAATTTCCCATCCCCTCTTCCACCCTCCCACCTGTTTGATTTCCAAAGAATGTTATTTCCACATGTGCACATAAGTATTGATTGATCATTCCAATTTAGTGGTGAGTACATGTGATGTTTGTTTTTCCATTCTTGTGATACTTCACTTAGAAGAATGGTCTCTATTCCATCCAGTTTAATACAAGAGGTATTAGTTCACCATTTCTTTTAGGGCTGAATAGTACTCCATGGCTTACATATACCACATTTTATTAATCCACCCATGTACAATGGGCACTTTGGTTGTTCCTACATCTTTGCAATTGTGAATTGTGCTGCTATAAACATTCAAGTGAAATAACCTTTCAAGATAGTTTTGTGACTTTACTTAATTAAATATGCCTTATACTAAATGGATAACTAATGTCAGAAAATTGGGTAGTATGATAGGTTAATTGGAAGAGATATTAATTCAGTGGACTTTAGGTTCTTCAAAATCCATTCCACAGAGAGCTGTATTTTCCGTATACATGTGAGAGCATTTCCATTAGCACAAAAGGCTCATGAAGGTGCTATTTTCCTTCTTCAAAACTAATACTGCTTTGAGGTTTTACTGCATCAGACTATTTTTTCTTGTTTTATAAAACCTATTTCCTGATAACTAAAACATGCATTAATTTTGGAAGAAAAGTATAACTTCTTTCTCTTTAGTTGTATTAACTCAAGCTAAAAAACAAAATCACCTGTCACAGAAAATTTTTAAATATGTTTTAAAGCACAGAAGATAATGAAAATACAAAGGCAAAAATCTCTGAGAGGAAGAGAAAAATCTCTGAACCAAACAAAGGTTGGTAGCATCCATTCTTGGCCAGTAACTTGCATAGTATGAGACTGCCAAGCCCCAGAGGGAGGAAGTTTAATTAGTAAGATGTTTGTCTTAAAGGAGTAATACTCTGATCATCCCTGGAGCACAGAAGATCCAGAGCTCCTTTTTGTGATTGGCCATAATCACCAAAAAGCTAAAGACTCATCAGAGAGACTAAGAACCTCACCAGAGAATTATCTCTTATGTGATAAAAGCCCATATTTTCTATTTTTGAATTTAGAGAAGAAATAAGAATAAAGTAATCCTTCCCTGCACAAGAAATTTTAAAATTCAGAGTGCCATGGTTACTTTGGAAATTAATTTTTGGGTAAATAAAATGGCTTATGAAGTGGTCACCTATCAAAAGAATAATCAACTTTATTAGATGCATTTGGAAAAAATTCTGAGTATTTATCATAATGTCGTAACATTATCCTCTTCCATGAGGTCGCTATGGCCAAGGCAATATCTCCTGAGATAGTAAACCAATTTTAATCTCTATTTTAAAAGAGTTTGTTTCTGTACCACTTTCTTCTGTGGTTCCATCTTTGTAAGAAGAAGAATTATGCTACTCATCGAGACTAAGAGTTTCTTTAAACCTTGAATTTTGTCTTATAATCTGAAAACCTAGTTGTAAAATTGGTAAGTAGCAAAAACTAGAAAAAACCTCCACATTTTAAATGCATTATTGGACACTTTTGAGGTGATTGCAATGTATTTATGGTCATAGTTGTATGGATTTTTTTCAATCTTCTTCAGCTTTGCTTTAGATTGTGTAATGTATGACTCCATAGAGCCAAATTTGAGTGATTTTTGTAAAAGATTCAAAATTCTATGAAACCATAAATTAATAAAGTGCTTTCTCTATAAACCTTAGCATTATGACTCTGATTTTCCAACTCAGTTCCAGCTGGGTTCCTTGATGGAAAATCTTTTTATCAGAGACCCCAAAATGCAAATGTGCTGCTGATATGGTCTGTATGACAGAAGCATCTTAGAAATTAGTGAAGAAATCTTTCTTTTCTATCAGAGAGGTCTAGGTCTCCAACCAGATTTCCTTATATTTTTCATATCTTTTCATTATTTTCTCTTTGAATATATAATTTCTGGATCATCTAGTATACTCTTTAAAGAAGAAAAACTTTAGGTCTGAGTTCTGCAATACTAGAAATCATAGAAACAAAAACATAATTTCCGACTGTGTATTTTTTTCTTTATTTCTTAAGGCACATTTGTGTTTGTTTTAGAACAACCATATTATTATATTTAATTCAGTCCTGAAAGTCAAACACTAGAAATGCAGTTTAGTCCTCTTCACTACTTAGGCATATCCAATTCTTCTTGGCCATCTCAAAATATATTGTGAAATGATTTGATCATGCTTTAGAGAGAGGAAGATTGATTGCTTAAAATCCTGGAGGGATAAATAATAAATTTATAAATAGAAAAAGACATAGAATAAGAAAATTTGAGGAAAGCAATGATACTCTGATCATTATAATATTCCTTTGAGACCCTATTTTGCATATGACCAGGAAAGGCTTGTGTAGGACAGAGAAACAAGAAGGCAGGCTTTGAGCAAGGCCAGACCATTGCTGGGATCCTGCCTTGCTACTTCTGCTATTGACCAGAAAGTTTTAAGATGGCAACTTTCTCTCAGCCATTCAGGATGAAGATTGCTTTATAAATTTCTATTTATAATGGAAATTCTCTGATGAGGAAAGAGAATGAATCTGCATGTTTGCAAGTGTGTGTGTGTGTGTGCGTGAGAGAGAGAGAGAGAGAGAGAGAGAGAGAGAGAGAGAGAGAGAGAGAGAGAGAGAGAGAACGTGTATGTACCTAGATATCTGTAATGCTAGAGAGAAAAGGGGGGAGAGAAGATACTTGAATAAAGGCTTATCCTTGGGAGAAGCTTGTTAACACTGAATAGTTGCAACTGTAGGTATATTTTTTCTAATCTGGCAAAAAACAAAATATAAAACTTATGCCTCTTTTTTGAAATTTGGCTGATTTTATATGAATTCTTTTTTCTATTTGGTTAATTTTGATATTAGAATAAGGAAGTAATCATTTCTCATCAAAGTCACACTTTGAAGCACAAAGGCTAGGTAAAACATAAGGAAAATTTAACCATTGTGTTCTCCATCAGAAAAAAAATGTATTTGCCATATTTCATATAAAACATGTTCTCAATAAATGCCAAATTTGCCTTCCTTCTTGTAAAGACAGAGCCCTGTAAATGAAAAGAAATGTCAAACGTGAGCCTTGTGACGATGTTCATCCTCACGGGCCTTCCCCATGCCCCAGCGCTGGACACCCCCCTCTTTGGAATCTTCCTGGTGATTTATGTGCTCACTGTGCTGGGGAACCTCCTCATCCTGCTGGTGATCAGGCTGGATTCTCACCTCCACACCCCCATGTACTACTTCCTCACCAACCTGTCCTTCATTGACATGTGGTTCTCCACTGTCACGGTGCCCAAAATGCTCATGACCTTGGTGTCCCCGGGTGGCGGAGCTATCTCCTTCCACAGCTGCATGGCCCAGCTCTATTGCTTCCACCTCCTGGGGAGCACAGAGTGCTTCCTCTACACGGTCATGTCCTATGATCGCTACCTGGCCATCACTTACCCACTCAGGTATGCCAGCATGATGAGTGGGAGAACCTGTGCCCTCCTGGCCACCAGCACTTGGCTCAGTGGCTGTCTGCACTCTGCTGTCCAGACCATACTGACATTCCGTTTGCCCTTCTGTGGGCCCAGCCAGATCCAGCACTACTTCTGTGATGCCCCACCCATCCTCAAACTGGCCTGTGCGGACACCTCGGCCAACGAGACGGTCATCTTTGTCAATATTGGGGTGGTGGCCTCGGGCTGCTTTCTCCTGATAGCACTGTCCTATGTGTCCATCGTCTGCTCCATCCTGAGGATCCGCACCTCAGAGGGGAGACACAGAGCCTTTCAGACCTGTGCCTCCCACTGTATTGTGGTCCTTTGTTTCTTCGGTCCTGGTCTTTTCATTTATCTGAGGCCAGGCTCCAGGGATGCTGTGGATGGGGCTGTGGCAGTCTTCTACACTGTGCTGACACCCCTTCTCAACCCTGTTGTGTACACCCTGAGGAACAAAGAAGTGAAGAAAGCTCTACTGAAGCTGAAAAGTGCATCGGTGTTTACTCAGGGTAAATAATCAAGATAGACCAGATATGCCTGATTTCTTTTTCTTATTTATAATTAAATTAAACCTTCAACGTGAGCTTCATAGTTGGACAAAACATTTCATTTACTCAATCCTAATTTTTAATGGGCTAGTTAATGAACCTTTAACTTTTTTCTGCAGAATGTTTTTCAGAATCCCAGCTAAAGCAGCCATTTAATGATCATAATCTAAGAGGAAGGATGATAGTCTATTCTTGTTTCTTTTTCTGTGTTCTATGACCTTTGTAGAGAGGTAGTCTATTCTTCTTTCTATGTTCCATTAAGTAAGTCATCAGAAAAGTAGTTTATTTTTACCATCCATATATTTTCCAGAATTGCTATGCAGTATGATTCTTACAGTTTATTTTGTGTGATTTAAGACAGAGCTTATTAAAAAAAAAACCTTTCTTTTCATGTTTCAAACTTACCATATTGAAAAAATCACTTATAATATTGATAATTCCCTATATAATATAGTATTCACATGACAGAATTTTCACTTTATAAAATACTAGACAAGAAACTTTTGATTCTTAAGAAGAATGGTTTCATGTACATTTATGAGCTAATAAAACTGTATGTCTTTAATTTTTTCTTTACTTTGGCCTCTAAGATTTTTAAAAGTAAATATTAGTATTTGTCCATTTATACACTCTTTGCACTGCATGCATTGTATTGGTTACTGATAATAATTATGTAGACTTTTCTTCTATACTTATAGAGCAGCTGAGGTATTATGCTAAATGCAAAGCTTCCATTTTCAGCAATATTAAAATTATTTTTATCAGTTAGGGTACAAATAATAATATATAAACTAAACTAATATATAAACTAAATGATAATATAAAAACTAAACAAATAACCTTAAAGACAAAAATATCTAGTCAAAACTGCTGAGAGTATTCCCTAATTTGAATAAAGTACTAGGAAATAGTCGCCATGTAATTAGACTATGTCTGTAAATCACATTTGTTTGACTTAAATTATAAAATGAACTTTAGACACTATCTAGGGAGGTAGGGCTTGGACCATTAACCTCAAAATCAGTCATCTAAATATATATATGTGTTGAATTTTTAAATTAATTTTTCTCTAAGGAAATGCTTAATTTAAATGTCTCATGTGTCCTGTTAATGCAATACACTCCACCTCTACGTAGCACATCCGGAAAAGACAAAGAGAAAACCAGGAGGCAGTTGGTAGAAGTGAAGAGCATTTCTCAAGTGCCTCTGATTTGCCACAGCTGCATTTCAGAGATGCTTTAGCAAGAGGTCCCTTCTGTGCTAGCTTGCCATCTCCTGCTCTCAGTAGCTGTGGAGCTGTGCTGAGAGGAAAATCATACTAACTGTGAAAGCATGGCCTACATAACCTATGAAACAGTGGTCTATGTAAGAGGGTAATCATTGGTGTTTACTCCAATTAACCAGATTGGTATGGGCCAATTATACAACCCAGCTCATTTCGCAAAGGAGAAAATTGAGGTACAAATAGACCAAAATTACTTAGCCATTAGACTTACTTTACACTATTGCATGTAACTCACAACATGTTATGGGCCATTTATTGTTAAAGCACATAATAAACAACAGACACACACACACACACACACACACACACACATGCACATGCACGCATGCAAACAGACTAGGTCTCTGCATTCACCAAGGTCATTTTCTGGCAAGGGAGAAAAGAAAGAGCAAGTGTAGCATCATCCAGGGTGCATTGTGGTAAGTGTAGTGAGTGTCCAAAGAGAGATTCCTTATTCGTTTTGAGTCAGAAATATGCTAGAAGATTCTAAATACTATGACAATATGTATTATACAAAACTAGGTTGAAAGAAATGTAAGTATTTAATGATATATAAGGTAAATATCAGTGTCTTTATTTAACTGAAAATATTAATCGAAATAATTGTAGAATCAAATGAAGCTATAAGAAATAATACAGAGAGTCTTTGTGCACCTTGCCCAGTTTCCCCAAGTGGTAACACTTTGCAAAACTATAGTGTAATATCACAACTAGAATATTAACATTAGTATAATCCACAGGTCTTACTCAGATTCCCACAGTTGTACCAGTGTGTTTGTGTGTGTGTGTGTGCACATGTGTATGTGTTCAGTACTGCACAATTTTAACACCAGTGTAAGTTTATGTGTCCATCACCACAGTCAGGATACTGAACATATTGTACCTTGGACAGTTCTAAGACTATAAGACTCTCCTGTGTGATGTTTTTTAAACATATATGAACGTGACAACTACATAAAGCTGTCAAATATGGTACTTTATTTGTTAGAGGGTTAGATAAACCATCTTTGAGTTAAATTTGATCTTTTTGTTTAGATTTTTTATGTTTTCCTTCTTTCAGAGAAGATGGGATTTCCCTGCCTAAATCCATCTGTTTATCCATTCAATAAGTAAATACACATCAAGTCACTATTGTGTGCTATACTCTCTGAGTACAAAGATTAAACAACATAGACCTCCTTTCAAGGAGCTTATAGTTCCAATATAAAAAAAACAGGTTCATAAGGAGATGAATCATAAAAAATCAAACAAATCATGAAGGAGCTTGTATACAACAGTAGGAAGAAAGATTTTTATCTTTCAAGTTTGGGAGAGTTCCTGAAATACCTCATGATGTAACAGTAATATGATAGCATTTATATTTAGAGACATAACTGGAAACAACATGAAAGACAGACTGGAGGAAGGTAAGTTTTAGAGCAGCAAGATAAACTAAAGAGCTTTTTCATATGCATATCAGGGGGGAAAAACATACATGAAAATCCAAGCTCAGGCAGCAGCAGTGGGAATTTTTTTTTTTTTTTTGGTCATTTTTCCCCTTCCCCGAGTGATTATTTTATAGCTTTTGCATCAGGTAGTCAACTGAAACACTTCAACAACAGAAAGCTGGCAGAATGTTAAGGAAAAGCAGTGATTATCTCACCAACACATGTGACAAAATGGTTTCCAGTTGGAAACAGTATTGCATAAATGAATCAACTGAACTGGGTGAGCGTGGGGCTGGGAAAGAGAAGAGAGACACATAAGTAGTGAGCATCTTCCAACGGGATTGTGAGGGAGAAAAGGCACGGTTTAGCTGTGTATTTATAAAATAAAAGTCAAAATACACAATCCATGTTTCTCAAAATTACATTCAACACTGCTGCAGAGATGCTCACATACCTGATTCCCAACAGAAAGCTACAAAAGCTGTC
Organism: Microcebus murinus; assembly: GCF_040939455.1. Lineage (NCBI taxonomy): Eukaryota > Metazoa > Chordata > Mammalia > Primates > Cheirogaleidae > Microcebus > Microcebus murinus. The sequence continues at coordinate 104,316,370 of NC_134107.1, forward strand.
TAAAAAAATCAGACAGACAGCATCAGTGTGTCTCATCACCAGCTTACCAGTAATGTTTTAAAGAGAACATCACCATCAGGGTCCACTTTATAAATAGTACTGCGAAGGCCACAGAGCTGCATGAAATTAAAAGATAAGTCTGACTAAATGATTATTCATTTCGATCTCTAAAATTCCTGCTCCATGATACCAGAAAGTAACCTTCATTCCAGAGGAGCTGAACTGGCTGCGATTTGAAACAGGGTTGCTTTTCGCTTCATAAGGCTTCCCGAAGAGCACTTTAGTTGGCAACATATAGCAACTTTGCATAGGTTGAATGGATGTAAAAATTTAACAGCAACTGACCCACTTCTTCTCAAAGTAAATAGCACTAATTTAAGAAGAGGTAAACTTTCAAACCAGAAAGAAGAAGCACCTGGGCCTCTGAATGGCAACTTTCATAAAAGGTTACAGTACTAAATGCTTCCCATAATAAAGGATTCTAGGACCACAGGTGTGTTTGAGAATGAATAATGGGAAATCCAGCTAGAGGATTTACACAGATGTTCTCTATGTAGAATTTGAATATAAATTAAAATGCCAAATAGGCATTTGGGAACCTGCCTTTAGATAAATTCTCTAGTGCTTTTAGAATTTTTATTTCATTTTATTAAAAAAGAGAATCATTATCTACCAACTAGTGGGAATTGAGTGTGGGAAATGGACGGCAAAGAGTCACTCACCCTGTGCATGAGGAGGCAAAGCTGATGGAGAAGCTCATACACTTTGGCAGTTGTGACAGAGCTCACCAAAATAGGGAAGTAACAGGATGTATTCTTAGGGTAGAATAAAGTGTCTCACTTTGGGAATGTTTAGGTTGAGTACCTGCGGAAGTTTCAGGTAAAATTATCTGATCAAAGCAGCAGAAGCCAACGAAGTTAAGTAAGCAAGAGGATTGGCTGCTACATTCTTCTATTTGTGCTGGCTGTTAAGAATCCATCTCCTAAACATGGAGAAGGAAACTTCTCTTATTCAGTAGTTGCATAAAGAGGGGCTAGGTCTGTAAAGCGTAACCACTGCTTCTGCATTTCCCAAGAAAGTCCAAGAAAGGAACAGATTTACAAATCTGTTATCAGACCTTCTTTGTAGAATTATTTCTCAAAATAACACCCAAAGACTTTTGTAGACATTATAAATTCAAAGAGGCCCAGAGATAGCACTTACAAAAGCAGCTCCGTCTCCTTCTCAATGTCATGGTCCTAGATAGCAGTGGATCAAAGGGCACCACTGTTCCTCTTCCAGTTCCCAAATGCTGTTAAACTCTTTCACAGCAGAGCTTAGATCTTAATAGAATTGAAGAGATATTGGAAGGAAATTTAAAGAAAATGAGATGCCAAAAGCATTCATTTAAGTAATAAAGGGGCAATTAGAGGGTTTTGTGAATAGAGATGCATATAATGGGCACATAGTGCATATAGTAGGCACAGAAACTTATAACCTGTGTGATTAAAGATGGGATAAGTACTGTAAATCACAGTAATCAAGAGTGAGTTGCATCAGTATTAGCATATGGAAGAATGGAATAGAATATGGAGTCCAGAAATAGACTTGTACTTATCAGTCGGTTGATATTTAATCAAAGTGCCAAGGCATTTCAAAGGGGGAAAGTGTAGTGCTTTCAACAAATGATGGCTAAAAAGATGGCCATTCCTAAGTAACAACTGAACTTTGACTATTACCTAACTCTATATACAAGAATTAACTTGAATTGGATTATCGACCTAGTTGTAAGAGATAAAACTATTAAATTCCTAGGGAAAAAAGCAGGAGAAAACCCCTCATAAACCTGGAGTAGGTATAGATTATAGATTTCTTAAAGAGGACAGAAAAAGCATGAACCATAAGTAAATGTGTAGACAAGAAACACTCTGGATGCAAATGTTTGTTGTGCATATATTCAGTAAAGAATCTGAATCCAAAATTTGTAAAAATAGCCTATAATTTAATGATTTAAAAACAGTGGCCCAATCAGAAATGGGAAAAAAAGATTTAAGCACACAATTCTCAAGGGAAGATATGTGAATGGCCATTGAAAAGATGAAAAAATGCTCAACATTTATCAGTGAAATGTAAATTAAACCATTATAAGTCTATATACACATAATCAAATGGCCAAATTTTTAAAAAGTTAACATCAATATTAGTGAGAATGTGGAGGAATAGAAACTATTATACATTGCTGGTGGCTATGCAAAATAGTACAGCCAGTTTGGAGAAAGATCACTTTCTCAAAATATTAAACATAAATTTGTAATTTGACTTATCATTCAACTTAGCAACTCTACTTTTCAATGTTTACTCAAGAGAATTTAAATCACATGGCCAAGAAATATTTGCAAACGAATCTACACAGCAGCTTTATCAATAATATCCCTAACCTGGAAGTAAAATTTGGTAAATTATGGCATATTTATACAATAGACTATCATTCAGTGACAAATGAATTACTGATACACACAAAAACATAAATGAATATCAAAAACACTAGTATGAGCAAAAGAAGCCAGACACAAGAGAGTATATACCATATGGTCCATTTCATAGGAAATTCTAAAAAGGACAAATCTAATCCATAGTGAGAGAAAGCAGATCAGTGACTGCTGGGGGCTCAAGGTGGTAGAGGATTGACAAGAGGAACACAAGGAATGATTGTGTTAATGGAAAAGGTTTTATCTTGATTGTGGTGGTAGATACACAGGTACATGCATTTGTCAAAACACATCAAACTGTGTACCTAAAATAGATACAAATTATACCTCAATAAAGTTTTGCATTTTAGTGGATATAAATTACTCTTCAATAACATTTTATAATGCAGGCAAAAAGTCAAATTATAAAGCAAAAACAAAAAAGAAAAACTTATTTATAAAGAGCCAGTAGAAAAGTAGCTGGTACACACTTAAGCTCCTTATAAAACTATAAAATGTAGTCACACACTATAAAAAGTATTTAAGAAATTTTTAAAATTAAATAAAATGATTCCAGATGGAAGAAAAGAAGTGAAAAAAGAAATAAATAGTACTGGGAAAGGTAAACATACATGATTGTTGAGTGCTTAAAGCCCCTAGAGTAACATTTTATCAGGTTTATAACATATGTAGAAAATATAGTACAACAATATAAAAAAATGTATCAAGCAGTTGCATAGAGCAAAATGGTTGTAAAGTTCTTGATTTGGTATAGGATAAAAGTACAAATATAAGTAGATTATAATTCATTAAAATGATATTGAATTTAGTATAAAATTAAAAATACTTAAAAGTAATAAAAAGTAAATAAAATAATGGAAATACTTGGTTAATACATTAAATATTTTCATTAAAACAAAAAATAGGATAAAACAAGAATAGAAAAAATTCAAGGTAAGAATTGAAAACAAATAGCAAAATATTAGACTATTACAGACACAGTAATCCACTACAAATAAAAGAAATTATATATTGGAAGGCAGCCTAAAAAAACGAATACTTTGAAATACTCTTAACACCAAATCCTAAAATGTGAATATATAGGCGGTGGGCTGCCTTTAGAGGAGCAAGGGAAAGTTTCTTATGTCTTACCTACTAATATCCCACTTCAGGAAAATCTCTCTCTTCTATTTATATTTAATGATTCTAAGTGCTGTCATTAAGACATCTGACTACGACATCAGCCTTGTTGCTACATAAGTCTCAATCAAAGTTTCAAAATTCGATATGGCTTTCCATTGCTTCTGCTGACTGTGGATCAATCAGATGGATAAGGTGATACTGAGTCTTCAGGGCTGCCCAAATGTTCTTTTTGATTTATTAGGCATGCCTCTGGTCACTTTTGATAGTAAGGGCACCCAAAATTTTAAAATAAAATCCATTAGGAATATTTTGCCAATGATAACTTTGAATAAGGATACGATAATACCCATCTTAAAAATGTTTCCCTATTTTACCAAAGAGGAGGAGAAAATATCTTTTTCTCTTAATTTTGACCATGTGAGAAAAATTGAATCACATTGTAAACTTTTGAGTTAAAATTTGCTGCTCTGTAATCCATCTGTTGTTCATTTATGTGTTTCCAATTGAACTCTGATGTTCTGTAACATAATGTCTTGAATCTCTGTCTATTCTGTGTCTTAAATATAGTAGTTATTTAATTAAATTGTTTGAAACCATGATTGCACTGATTAATTAATTGATAAAGGACTGAACTGCTAAATAAGTATCAGCATTAGGGGATCATTATAAAAATGACCCTATTCATCCATAATTTGAATGAGATTCTTAATATACAGGGTGTCCTAAAAGTCACTATACATACAGAAAATAGGAAACTGTAGCTAAATGTACGTTTATTTACAAAATATTTATTACAAAATATCTCCTTTGTATGGAGACTTTTGGGACACCCTGTATTTTAGCTATTTACTTCTTATAATTTAAAACCCTTTTCAACTACTAATTAACTCAGAAAATGTAACTTCAGGGAATCAACCAGATACATCATTACCACACCTACACAATATTTTAGAAATACAGGTTAACAGGGAAATGACACAACTAATAGTGAATCTCTGTGGACAACATCTCAGTTCAGTACTTCAGAGCTGCTGTTTCAAGGAGAAACCCAAGAGAGTACATCAAAATATGGTACAACATGATGACAAATTTGCTAAGTTTTCATCATCCCCTCTCTGAAATGTAAACATCAATTCTGATTTCTTTTGTTTTGTTTTGTTTTTCACTCTTTTAAAAACAGTACTAAAAGCTCTTAGGGCATAATAGTAATTCCATAAAGTATTTACAAAATGAAGTCATCCTAATTATTTGATAATGTAAATAATTCAATAGCTTTATATACAAATGGAAATATCTAGCAAACTAAAATTATTGTGGACTCAAACCAAGAAAGTGGGAACTAGATGGACACAAAGGAAAGTCATCTGTTGTAGGTGCTACCTAATACTATGAGTGCGGGTCAGAAGTCTGGTCCCTAAAAACCAAAGTAAGCATGTGTGAAGGTGAAAAGGTTTAGTAGTCAGATGAACGTTCTAAGGAAACAGACTACGATTCATATAAACAGGCTACTATAGTGCCAAGACAGTATTTTTCCTTGAGGAGTCCACAGCTTAATGTGGAGCACATAAGGAAACAGATGCGATAATACAGTCTGATGAAGTATTTAGACTCTAAATCAGGTGGAGGTAGAAGAGTGGATAAGGCACCTTTCATATTCTATAAAAATGTAGTTTTTAAAAAATCCTACACTGATATATGAAGTATATATATATACATATATATATATATATATACACCTATAGAAAATAGGTGCTTTGTTATTACAATGATTATTGATATTCATTAATATTGCCCTGACCACCCAAAGACAAAGAAGTTTCCTGAAATTTGTGATACCAATGTAGCCTAGAAGTTAACAGCATGGGCTTTGGTGCCAGCTAGTCTGAAATTAAACCTTGACTTTTCCTTACTAATTATGTTAATTTAAGTAACAGTATCTATCTCATAGTGTTCTTATAATGATTAAACTGAGATAATCCTTTAAAAATGTCTAGCATATCACAAGCTCAATGTTTACCATTCTGCCTCTCAATTATTCTAGAATAATTAAATTCAGCATGATTTTAATGTTTTGTTATTTTATTAAAGTTGAATTCCTTGAAAATTAATAATTACAGGAATACCAAATTTACCAACATAGTCAATTAATCAGAAGAATGATTACATTGTCAGTAATGATATTAATTACTAAAGTAATATATCAATGATTTAAAGAAAACTACTTTCTTCAAAACTACTTTTCTTCAAAAATACTATGTAACACAGGCAACAAAAGCAAAAATAATAAGTAGGACTAAATCAAACTAAAAAGTTTCTGCGCAGCAAAGGAAACAATCAACCAAATGAAAAGGCAACCACTAAAAGAGAGAAAATATTTCTGAATCATAAGCTGATAATGGATTAATATCTGAAATATATGAGGAGCTCATACAACTCAGTAGCAAAAAGAAAACAAACCAAAAGAAAACCCATATTAATCTTAATAAAAATGGACAAAGGACTTGGATAGACATTTTTCCAAAGAAAATATACAAATGGCCAAAAGGTATCTGAAAAGATGCTCAACATCACGAATCATCATGGAAAAGCAAAATCAAACTTATGGTGAAATATCACCTCACACCTGCCAGGATGGCTATTATCAAAAAGTCAAAAGCTAACAAGTGTTGGCAAAGATGTGGGAAAAAAGGGAATCCTTGTATATTGTTGGTAGAAAGAAAAATAGGCACATCCACTATAGAAAGCAGTTTGGAAATTCTTCAAAAAATAAAATTACAATATGATATAATTCTACTTCTGGGTATATATCCAAAGGAAACCAAATCATTATATCAAAGAGATATCTGCACTTATATTTATTTAGGTATTATTAACAATCGCCCATATATGGAAATAACATAAGTATCCATTGAAAGATTAATGTGTTAAAAAAATGTGGGACATATATGCAATGGAATATTAGTAAGCCTTAAAAAAGAAGTCTGTTTTTTGTGACAATATGGATGAACCGGAGGACATTATGCTTAGAGAAATAAGCCAGACACAGAAAAACAAATACTGTATGATTTCACTTATATGTGGTATCTCAAAAAAAGTCAAACTCAGAGTAAGAGAATAGAATGGTGGTTACCAGGGTCTGGGAGTTGGAAAAGAGGAGAAATTGGTCAGCAAATGAAAAGCTGCATGTAGTTATAAGATGAGTAAGTTCTGGAGACCTAATATATAGCATGTTCATTATGGGTAATAATAACCTATTTTATATTTGACTTTTGCTAAAAGTATAGATTCAAGTGTTCTCAATACTCACACATACAAAGGTAACTATATGAAATGATCAATATGATAATAGCTTAATCATGGTAATCATTTCAATACATATATCAAAACAATACATTGTAAGTCATAAATATATATATTTATTATCTATCAGGTATATGTCAATAAAATTGGGAAAATAAATTACTATGTAATTTATTTGGGAATCATTGAAATAATTTGTAAAGAGAATGATTCTTAGAAATCATTATCGTGACTCCAGGTTTTAAAACCTTTTATTTAGAATTTATTATGAATCAGCATTGCTCAAGACACTTCTATTAACTCAATTTAATCCTCATCAGAGTATTTTGAGAGAGGGTCTTTAGGGTTGGGAAATTGAGGAACAGGACATAAGATGCTTTCTAAACTTATTCGAATGTCTATTTGTCTTGGTTGCATGCAGTTCTGGCACTTCTAGTCATTATATGCAGATGCCCACAAGTATGTGCTGCGTTTGGGCTGCATAGCTGTGCATTAAGTTTTTTAGAGTGTTCTTCCTGTGCTAGGCCTAACTTTTCTAATTTGTAAATGAAACATGTTGAAATTATATGGTAACATTACCTAATTATATTTTCATTTTTCTACTTTCTAAAGGGAACACACCTTTGGTGTGTTCTATAACGTGGGGTGTCCCTGCCCTGGAGCAGGTTGTGATTTCCAAGAGGGTGGCAGAATTGCTATCTGGACAGTGTGACCAGCCACCACCATCTGTAGAGAAAGTGTCCAGCGTAGCCCTGTTCTGTGCTAAATATGGGTATCTGGTTAGGTAGAACAGGGAATTCAGAATATGTGATAGAAACCAGAGCATCTGCTACTAACTTCATCCCGAACCCATTCACCAACCTGAAAAGCCCGCAGGGCTCTTACAAGATGGCAATGGCTCCCAGTTACTGAAAGCAGCACGCCAGTGCCAGAGATGGAAAGACTGCATGAAGGAAGATTAGGACTTTTTCAATGTAGGGGCAATTAACAGGGCCAAAACATGCGTGGGAGGAGGATTAATCACCTTGGACCCTCTCTCTCTCTCTCACGCGCACACAACCACAGCTGTGAGAAGAGTTAAGAAGGAATTTGCACAGCTGCAGGCTGAGGAAATGACCTCTGATATTTGTTGCTGTCCTTGAACAGTGTCCCCATGATGACAAATTCCCAAGTTTGTGTGCACAGAAATAAAAAAATGAGCATACCATAAACTTAGATATGTGAGTAACTCAATTCTGGTACCTGAGATCAAGTTAGAATATTTATTTTTTAAAAAGGGAAAACAAACCTATTGCAAATACAAATGTCAATATTCAGAATATAAGTACACTCACCATAAATAAAAGCTATGATTTAAAAAGTTCTTAGAAATCTTTTTAAAAGAAATATTTCTGAGTAGGTGGTTTTGAAAAATGTTTAACACTGAGAATTATGCATACAATAAACTTCATAATAACTAAATTTTATTACTAATTTTGAAAATTAGCGTATTTACTCTCCAGTGTTTATTTGCTCTAAGAATGTGATAGTTTGTCTTTAATCTTTAATAGAGCTTTCTTCACTTCTTTGTTCCTCAGGGTGTACACAACAGGGTTGAGAAGGGGTGTCAATACACTGTAGAAAACTGCCACAATGCCATCCACAGCATCCCTGGAGCCTGGCCTCAGATAAATGAAAAGACCAGGACCAAAGAAACAAAGGACCACAATACAGTGGGAGGCACAGGTCTGAAAGGCTCTGTGTCTGCCCTCTGAGGTGCGGATCCTCAGGATGGAACAGACGATGGACACGTAGGACAGTGCTATCAGGAGAAAGCAGCCCGAGGCCACCATGCCAACGCTCACAAAGATGACCATCTCAATGGTGGCGGTGTCCGCACAGGCCAGTTTGAGGATAGGTGGGGCATCACACAGATAGTGCTGGATCTGGTTGGGCCCACAGAAGGGCAAACGGAATGTCAGTATGGTCTGGACAGCAGAGTGCAGACAGCCACTGAGCCAAGTGCTGGTGGCCAGGAGGGCACAGGTTCTCCCACTCATCATGCTGGCATACCTGAGTGGGTAAGTGATGGCCAGGTAGCGATCATAGGACATGACCGTGTAGAGGAAACACTCTGTGCTCCCCAGGAGGTGGAAGCAATAGAGCTGGGCCATGCAGCTGTGGAAGGAGATAGCTCCGCCACCCGGGGACACCAAGGTCATGAGCATTTTGGGCACCGTGACAGTGGAGAACCACATGTCAATGAAGGACAGGTTGGTGAGGAAGTAGTACATGGGGGTGTGGAGGTGAGAATCCAGCCTGATCACCAGCAGGATGAGGAGGTTCCCCAGCACAGTGAGCACATAAATCACCAGGAAGATCCCAAAGAGGGGGGTGTCCAGCGCTGGGGCATGGGGAAGGCCCCTGAGGATGAACATCGTCACAAGGCTCACGTTTGACATTTCTTCTCCCCCTTGATCTCTCTCCCTGTGGGGATATAGAGACCACCCAGAATTTAGCAGTTAATTAAAAACTAAGTGTCCATTTTCTATGTAGCAATTGCATCAAGCATGATAAATAACTCAAGAGTTATAGTGAAATTTGTTTGCACAAAGCTTCTTTGGTAAGAGTGTTGGCGAAATATTTTAGTATCTCTCTCTTACACATTCATGCACAACTGCACACACACAAATAGAGATTAACATGACAAAGAAATAAGAACAAACATATTGTATTAGATTCCTATTTTTGTTTTAAAAATTACTATAAACTTATTGGCACACAACATGCAAATTTATTATTTCACCTTTTCTGTGGGTCGGGCCAGCTGTGCCCTCTGCTCATTGTCTCCCAGGTTTTAATCAAGGTGTCAACTGGGGCTGCAGTCTCATCTGAGGCTCAGAACCCTCTACCAAGCTACTTGAGGTTGTTTGAAGGATTCCGTTCCTTACAGTTTTAGGACAGAAGTCCCAGTTTTATTCTGGTTTTTACCCTGGGTCCTAGGATCCTATCCACCTGGTCTTCACAACATGACAGTTTCTTCAAAGCCAGCAGGAGAGTCTAGCTTTCCATGACAGTGTTATGTTGCATTATGTAATCAAGAAATTATTTCCCATCATATTTGTAGGTCACACACACACTCAAAGGGAGGGTTTTAAATGAGGAGTGCATACCAGTGGGAAGTAATGTTGGGGTTTACTTGCAATCCTACTTAGCCATATTATATAATATCTTTGCTTCAGGGTTCATAGGAAAACTTGGAAAAACTGTTTGTTGGTAGCAATGATACATCTAAAGTCTACAGTATACCTAAATCATTCTCTAGTTTCCTCACAAGTCACTTGGCATTACTAACATCACCCACCTCACACAGCAGTTGTAAGTATTAAAAAAGATGATACATTTAAAGTACTTAGGACAGCCTGGCAGGTGATACCTGCTCAATAATGACAGTGCATCATACAACATTGTACCTTGCAACAGTATTGCAGAATTGCTTTTTTGTTCTTAGAGAAAGATAGTAAATATTTAGTGTCCCCAGAGACTCCTCAATTTAATAGCTAAGGTTTTCTGGCATGTTTGATAACTGGTACTCTTACTGGTGCCCCCACCAACATCTGCTTTTAAAGGACTTGCCTCAGGTGTCACGCAGATAGGAATGTCGACAAGACTCCATAGTGGAATTCCCAAAACTTCCCCAATGATCAAGAAAATATTAAGCTTCAGACATGACTGTCCCCCTGATTCTCTTACATTTGACCATCCTCTATGAGGCTCTAAGAACATGATGTTCATATGTGCTGTCCCATCCACAATGTGCTGGCTAGGCCCAGCTTTCTATCATACACACTTCTATCCTAGATGTCTAAGTATTTTGTAACCTTGGTTTTGTTAGAGATGCTGTTTCCTCTACCATCTTCCCCTGCCACTCATGTTGATAAACCAAGCAATGCTCTCATAAAAGAAGGCAATTCCACAGAGTCAGTGTTTCTTACTTAACACCTATGATCTGAGACAGGAAAAATGAATGGAGACTGTGTTAGCTTGTTGTCAAGAAAACTTGGGATTATGTACCATTGAAGTTGAGGCAGAAATGAGGTTTTTGCCTAAACACAAAGTGTTCTCTTAGTTCAGAATTGTTACTTTTTCCTCAGTGAGAAAAGAATATGAAACTGGTTCACCAAAACAGAGAAACCAGGATGTCTGCTCTTAGCAAAGCCAAGGTAAAATGTTATTCTATCCCTGGCAAATGTGGCTTAAGTTACATTAAGGCTATATTTTTCAATTGTGTGAATATTAATAAATAGCAGAGACTGAATTATTGTGATCACCAACATGGATATCAGAATTCCAAAAATGGAACAAATATAACTCTGAAATTTCTACTGTATCAGGAGGACGAAATCTCCAGAATAGATTCATAATCAGATTTGATAAAATATGAAAATTTCTATAAAGTGAAGTCCAAGGTAATGTAAGACTTAAATCAGGAGTCTCAATTAAAAGCATTAATGTTTTACTTGAACATTCATGAGTAGCAACCTAGTCTCTATTTGTATGCCTTCAATTATCATCTATCTATCTATCCTTCTATTTATCTATCTAGATTACTGATTTCAGAAAGAATGTCTAACAACTCCCAAGGATCTTAGCTGTGAATAGAATTTGAGATGAAAGAACAAAAGCAGAGGAAACTACATCTACCTAAGAACTCACCTTATAATATGTGAATCATTTCAGTAGTAAAACTCATCTGAGTTTTCCCCCCAAATTCTTCACTCTCCCCATGCTATTTACAGGCACTAGCTGCAAAGAACACATAAACAGTGTTAAGATAGAGTGGTCCTTTTCTAGTTAAGAACCAAACAAGCTGAAGTGTAGGAAACAAACTAACATGGGTAGGAGCTTAACTTGATTTGTGTCTCAGGGGAGTGGATTGCTCTGAGGTTTTCAGATTCCCTTGATGAGCACAGAAACAACAGGAAGACACCAATGGAAGGTTCTTCACATGCATGCACATAATACCATGTATGTTTCTTATTGGAATGCTCCTGAGAGAAGCCCATGTATGCCTGGAACTGCTGTTTATAGCTAAGAGGAAAGAAGGAAGACTTAGGCTTTTCCCTCACCAGTGATTGACAGACACTCACAACTGCTTGCTTTCACCTTGCAATTGGCCAGAATCCAGAATGTTCCTCACATGTTTGTGCTCTTCCAATAATATCATTCTCTCAGTCACCACCTTTGTACAGTGGTTTAAAATATCCCAATTCCCAAACCTTCTTTATTGTTTATATTTGAGTTTTAAGGTGGCTTTTCCCCAAAGAAATACTTACCATACATAATGATTACCCAGCTGTATAAATGATAATGAGATTTTAGTGCTGTCATTATTTTCATTGCTTTTTACAACCATGAGTAAACATTTTGATATTTCATGTGTATATCATCTTTGCAAATTAGCTTTTTAGGATCTTTATTCATTTCTTTCTTTTGAGGTACTTTTATTTTATTGATTCATCTGAAGTTTTACAAACTGAGAATATTAATTTATATTTTACCAGGAGGTAAAATGTACTTTTAAATTTATAATCATTTAAATATATTTTTATATGTACATATTTTTTAAAATGTTCTAGGAAATTCTACCAATTGACTCTCATGTTTTCTCATCTGGTATCTTGCTTTAAGTGTTTTTCTTGCATAAAAGATTTATTAGTTTTCACTTATGCAATATTTTAATGATTTCATGTTTTATTCCTTCTTGTATATGTTTCATTCATCTGGAATTAATTTTACTTGTAATTACCTCATAAGTTGAATTAATTGTACTTGTAATTACCTCACAAGTTGAAGCTTATTATTAGCAATTTTAAGTTCTCAATTTATTTTTCTTTATTATTATTTGGTTATTAAACTCTAGCTTTATTACATTATTATTAATGAAAATGAGCTGTAAAATATTTATTTAATAATGTAATAATTTTAATTTAATATATTTGTGATTATCATCTTTTGTTTTCTTTAACATATCTTTATCTAAAAAATGTCATACTTTCATTTTTTTATTTCAGAATATTAAGGCAGCACAAATGTTTTAGGTTATATGAATCAGTTTTGTAATGTTTGAGTCCTGGCTATAAAAGTGTGCCTGTCACCCAAATAGTGTTCACAGTACCATTAGATTGGTTTATTCCCCTCTCCTCCCCCCCTCCTTCTTGGTTTCTTTCCACTGAGTTTTAATTCCCTCTGTGCACTTGTGTGTTCACTGGTTAGTTTCAATTTAATAATGAGCACATGTGGTGTTTTATTTTCCATTCTTGTGATACTTAACTTAGGAGAAGGGTCTCCAGTTCCATCCAGATTATTGAAAAAGGTATTAATTCATCTTTTTATGGCTGAGTAGTACTCCATGGTGTACATACCACATTTCATTGATGTAATATTTTAATGATTTTTTTTAATTATTGGAAAAAATCCACTCATTAATTGGTGGGCACTTGGGTTGATTCCATGTCTTTACAATTGTAAATTGTACTGCAATAAACATTCGAGTGTAGGTGTCCTTTTCATTAAATGACTTATTTTTCTTGAGGTAGATACCCAGTAGTGGAATTGCTGGATCAAATGGTAGGTCTACTTTTAGTTCTTTGAGGAATCTCCATACTGTTTTCCATAGAGGTTGCACTAATTTGCAGTCCCACCAACAGTGTGTAAGCATTTCTTTCTGCATCTACACCAGCATCTATTGTTCTGGGACTTTTTAAAAACAACACTCTAACCAGGAGGATATCTCATTGTGGTTTTAATTTGCATTTCCCTGGTGATTAGTGACATTGAGCATTTTTTCATGTTTCTTGGCCATTTGTCTTTCCTCTTTTGAGAAGCATCTGTTCATGTTTTTGCCCACATTTTAATAGGGTTGTTTATTTTCTTGCTGATTTTTTTTGCTTGAGTTCTTTGTAAATTCTTGTTATTAGCCTTTTACTGGATGTGTAGCTTGAAAATATTTTCTCCCATTCTGCAGGTTGTCTATTTGCTCTGTTGATTGTTTCCTTAGCTGTGCAGAAGGTTGTTAGTTTAATCAAATCTAAGTTATTAATTTTTGTTGTTGCCATGATTGTCATTGGGATCTTTTTCATAAATTCTTTGCTAGGCTGATATTTAGGAGAATTTTTCCTCTAGGATTTTTATGGTTTCATTTCTTCAATATCAGTTTTCTATCCATCTTGAATTAATATTTGTGAGTGGTAAGAGGTAGGAGTCCTCTTTCATTCTTCAGCATGTGGCTGTCTAACATTCCCAGCAACATTTATTGAATAGGACATCTTGTCCCCACTGTACATTGTTGTCTGCTTTGTCAGAGATCACTTTGGTGTAGGTAGATGCTTTTATGTCTGGCCTCTCTGTTCTGTTCCATTCATTTTTGTCTCCATTTTTGTATAAATCCTATGCTGTTTTGGTTACTGTAGTCATGTAGTATAGTTTGAAGTCTAGTAATGCAATGCCTCCAGATTTGTTCTTTTGCTTAGGATTTCTTTGGCTATTTGGGCTCTTCTCTGATTTGAAACAAAGCATAGAATTATTTTTTTCCAGAAGTATAACTTTAGTAACTTGATGGGAATTGCATTGAATTTGTAAATTACTTTGGGTACAATGAACACTTTAACAATATTGATTCTACCTATCCATGAACACAAGATGTTTTTCCATTTGCTTGTTTCTTCTATAATTACTTTCTTCAGCATTTCATAGTTCGTTTTATAGAGATCTTTCACTTTCTTGGTTTAGTATATTCTTAGGTTTCTTATTTTATCTAGCAATCATGAATGATACTGAGTCTTTGATTTGACTCTCAGCATGAATGTTATTAGTATATAGAAATGCTAGTATATTTATGTACATTGATTTTGTATGCTGAGACTTGGTGAATTTATTTATCAATTTCAGGAGACTCTTGGTGGGATATTTATTTATTTATTTGTTTATTTATTTCTTCAGCATATTATAGGGGTACAAATGTTATGTATATTGCCCATGGCCCCCTACCTCCTCGAGTCAGAGCTTCAAGCATGTCCATCCCCCAGTTGGTGCACATCGCACTCATTACGTATGTATATTTCCATGCCCTCCCCCCCATCTGCCAGACACCCGATAGATGTTATTCCTATATGACCACTTAGGTGTTGATCTGTTAATAATAATTTTTTGGTGAGTACATGTGGTGCTTATGTTTCCATTCTTGGGATACTTCACTTAGTAGAATGGGTTCCAGCTCTATTGAGGAAAATACAAAAGGTGCTATATCACCATTGTTCCTTAAAGCTGAATAGTACTCTATGGTATACATATACCACATTTTATTAATCCACTTATGTATTGATGGGCACTTGGGTTGTTTCCACATCTTTGCAATTGTGAATTTTGCTGCTATAAACATTCGAGTGCATGTGTCTCAGGGTATTATGGTGTTGTTTAGCCATTTGTTTAGATGAAGTAGAGTTTCCTTTATGAATCTGGGTGCACCAAGGTTGGGTGCATACATATTTAGAATTATTATGTCTTCTTGTTGAACTGTACCCTTCACCATTGATATAGTGAACTTCTTTGTTTTGTATTACTTTGTGGATTGAAGCACATACTTGGCTTATAATTTTTTACCCATTTGGCCAGCCTCTGTCTCTTGAGTGGGGAGTTCACGCCACTCAAATTTATTGAGAGAACTGATAGGTGGGGCAGATTTCTGTTCATTATGTTGGGTTGAACTTTGTTGCTTTGTTTTCTCTCTTTAGCCATTGTAGTGTCTGGGCTTTGATCTTTAGCTTTGAGTAGATTTACATTCGTGAGTGTTTATTGTGCTGATCTGTGGGTAACACTGTTTTGAGTACTTATTGTAGGGCCGGTCTTGTCTTGGTGAATTCCCTCAGTCTTTGCTTATCTGAAAATGTGTTGATTTCTCCTTTGTACACAAAACTTAGTTTTTCAGGGTACAAGATTCTAGGCTAGGCATTATTCTGTCTCAGAAGAGTGAGAATGGGGCCCCAGTCTCTTCTTGCTTGTAAGGTTTCAGTAGAGAAGTCTGGTGTTATTCGAATTGGCTTTCCTTTGTATGTTACTTGCTTCTTTCACCTTATAGCTCATAGAAGGGCCTCTTTATTTGATATTTTGGTTAGTGTGATGATTGCATGTCATGGTGTCTTCTTGTTTGCATTTAATCTCCCAGGGGTCCTTTGAGCTTCTGGCACTAAAATGTCTAGATTTTTAGCAAGGTCTGGGAAATTTTCCTCTATTATATGTTCAAATAGCTTATCCAACCCTTGCGTGTTTTCTTCTACCCCTTCTGGAATCCCTTTAACCCTCACATTAGGTTTCTTCACATAATCCCACATTTCTTGTAGGCTTTGCTCTTTTCTCTTATTTCTCTTCTCTACCTCTGTGACTGATTTATTTAATTAGAAGGCGTTATCTTCAATCTCTGAGATTCTTTCTTCTGTTTGATCTACCCTGTTCTTGAGGCTTTCCACTGTGTTTTGTAGTTCCCTGAATAGATTCTTCATTTCTAGGAGTTAGGTTTGATTTTTCTTTATTATTTCAATTTCTTTAGTGAATTTTTCTTCAAGGTCCTGGATTTTTCTTTTGAGGTTTCTTTGTGTTGGTTATCCATTTTTTCTTACAAGTTATTGAATTTTCTTACAATCCATGTTCAAAATTCTTCTTCTGTCATTGTAGTGTTCTGATTTTGGTTGATGTCCGTTTCTAAAGTGCTGGTGTTCCTCTTTGGGGGTGTGCTGTTTGAGTGTACATACTTCCAGAGTTCTTTTGCTGATTTCTTCCCATCTGGATCAGTTGTTGCTTCTTACCTTTAGATTTTTGTTTGGATAATGACACGCCCTGTTTAGTCTCTGAACCAGTAGGTGGTGTTTGTGGGTGAGATTCGACCACACCCTGTGTGATGAGTCACTAGGTGCTGTGAAAGTGTATGCAGAATGACCTCCCTGTCAGTAGGTGGCGCTTGCTGGGCAGAGGAGGCTAGAGTGTTGTTTTTGGGTCCTGTAACTAGCTCTTGTTCCTCTGGAGAGGAACTCTAGTGCCTCAGGTGGTGGGTGGGGCCCTGGGACTTCCAGGTGTGTCCTTTTCTCCACCTCAGTGAGAGCAGATCTGGAAGTGATTCTGGGCACAGCTGGGTTGAATAATCTGCCCTCAAGCACCACAAATGCTGTTAGCAGGGGTCAAAGGTCTGTTCACTGCTTCTGGACAAAGCTGTCAGGGAAGGGCTAGAATGGCCCCACTCAGCTGGAAAGTTTCCATGTGGGGATGGGGCTGTCTGAGACCTGCATTCTGGAGCAGGTCTCTCTCCTTTCCACCCTCCCCAACTATGCGGCTTCTCCCGGGCCTCTGCCAGCAGGCAAGACCTCACACCAGCGGGTCTCCCCTGGCTGTGATGGGGGCCGGGAGTTTCCCTGCATAGGATCGCAGCCTGAGTTGGGTACACAGAACTTCTGTGGGAGGATGGTTGCCTTCAAGCACACTGATCTGCCCCTGAAGGTACCCACACCTTAGTAGGCTCGTTCACGAATATCCCTTTTGTACCCCAGGACAATGCGAGACCTGGGTGCATGGATCTGGTCTGCAGGTCTGACCTCTCGGCCCCAGAATTCAATCCTTGACCCCACCAGGGAGAGGAGTGCCAGTACTAATTCACCCATTGGGTGCCCAAGCTGGGTCGATGTCTCAGCCTCAGGATCTGCCCTGTTCTCCTGGAGTCACCAAGCCATCAGCCTCTGGGAGGGCTGGCGCGTAAGGAGCTCACCATCTGAGTACCTTTCAGTCAGCTGTAGGGCCACAAAAGGAAAGGTCCTATTCCCTGGAGATGCTTCCAGCTGGTAGTTATATTGTCTCTCTTCGCAGCCGTGGATAGGGAAGGGGGAGGGGAGAATGAAGTAATATGGTGCCTGTAGAGTGGCTCAGGTCTCTGCACAGGGAAGTGCCCCAAGGGAGTTGGGAGCCTGGTGCCATGTCCACAATAGGCTTACTACTCACTGGCGGCGGCCGTGTCTGGGCTGGTGTCTGCAGGTCTCTCCAACTGCAGAGGAGCCCACCAGCAGTCTGAGATGCAAGGGAGGGGAAAGTTAACTGTGCCACCTACCCTTGTCTGCCGGTCTCCAAGCTTCTCGGGAGCTCTCTTCTTCCAGTTCTCCTCCACAACCTCTTTCTGTGGAGTCTCCTGTAGTCTCACGTACCCCTCCTTCTGACCCTCATCTGATGTATGCTTGTCTGCTTGCTTATCTCCTCTACTTTCTTCTAAAATCTGTCTTTTTTACAGAGACACTCTGGCTGGCAGTTTCTCTCATCCACCATCTTGTTCCACCCTGAAATCCTGACCACATTTTGGAAATGCATATTTGTTTATGAATAAAAACAAAATCAGGAAATAAATGTTTACATGTTCATACAATGGGATATCACATTTTGGCAATATGCAATATGTAATTTGGTTAGTTAAAAGAAGTCAGGCACAGAAAGTAAATATTGCATGTTCTCACTCACATGTGAAAGCTAAAAAAAATTTGAGCTCATAGAAGCAGAGAGTATAACCATGGTTATTATAGGCTGGGAAGGTTAGGATGAGAAAAGGAAGGATGGAAAGAGATCAGTTAACAGCTACAAAATTATAGCTAGATAGCAAGAATGAGTTCTGGTATTCTATACAATTGTAGGGTAAATGGTGTTAACAATAATTTATCATATATTTTCAAAAAGCTAGAAGAGAAAATTTTGAATGTCCTCAACACAAAGAAATGATAAATCTTTGAGGGGATAGATATGCTAATTACCCTAATGTGATTATTACACATTATATACATATACATCATTCTGTATTCCATAAACATATACAATTATTATGAGTCAACTAAAAATAAAAAATAAATTTAAAAAATCAAAGAAATTAAGAAGAAGATCCCAAAAGCAATCATAGCAACATCAGAAATAAATAAATGGGCTCTGATCAAATGGAGAAACTTTTGCACAGCCAAGGAAACTATCATTAGAATGAATAGACAACCTACAGAATGGAAAAAAATACTTGCATGCTACACATCTGATAAAGGGCTGATAACAAGAATATATTTAGAACTCAGGAAAATCAGCAAGAAAAAAATCAAACATCCCCATTAAAAAGTGGGCAAAGGACATGAATTAAAACTTTTCAAAAGAAGATAGACTAATTGCTAACAAACATATGAAAAAAATGCTCAACATCTCCAATCACCAGAGAAATGCAAACCAAAACCACAATAAGATATCACTTTGCTCCTGTGATAATGGCTTTTATCAGAAAGTCTCAAAACAACAAATGTTAGCATGGATGTGGAGAGCTAGGAACACTCTTACACTGCTGGTGGGACTGCCAACTAGTACAACCTCTGTGAAAAGTAATATGGAGATACCTCAAAGAACTAAAAGTGAAACTACCATTTGATCAGCAATCTTACTACTGGGTATTTACTCAAAGGAAAAAAAGACATTCTATAAAAAAGACATCTGCACTCAAATGTTTATAGCAGCACAATTTACATTTGCAAAGATGTGGAAACAATGCAAGTGCGCATAAATACATGAGTGGCTTAATAAAACGTGGTATATGTATATCATGGAGTACTACTCAAGCCATAAAATAATGGTATTCTCTTATTATCCTGGATGGAGCTGGAGCCCATTATTCTAAATGAAGTATCACAAGAATGCAAAAGCAAGCACCACATGTTCCACATTACACATTAAATTGGCACTAATTGATCAATACTTACGTGCACATATGGAAGTAGCATTCATTGGGTGTTGAGGAGGTGCAAAGAGGATAGGTAAATTCACACCTAATGGGTGTGGTGCATAATGTCTGGGGGCTGGGCAAGCTTGTAACCCTGACTCAGGCAGCTGAAAGGCAATTTATGTAACCAAAGCGTTTGTACCCCAATAATATTCTGACATTTATAAAATGGGTACTGATCAATTTGCAGCATCAAAACATTAAATATAGGTAAACTGGAGGCTAAAAGTAGTTCCCTCAATAAAGAAGTCATGATTCCTTGCCCCCCCCAAAAAAACTAATATTTAGTGAAAACAGCAAATTTCAGTAAAATTATGTTAGTAAAATTTCAAAGCCTTGCAATATGGTGTTTAGGGACACTAACATATAAGGTAAAACTCAAGGAAAAAAAGTGGAATAAATAAATAGAAAATTCAAGAGCATGATGACTTCTAGGGAAAGTGAATAGAATGGGATGTGTGAGGACCCACTGGGAACTTGCAAGATGCTGGCATTATTCTTGTCCATAAACTGGATAAGGGGACACATGTGTCAATGTATTATAGTTCTTTATACTTTGCATATTTCTCATTAAGATTATTCCATTTAATGTTTGATAAAATCTTTTTAAAAGTTTTTATTATTTTTTTCTCTCCCTCCTATCTCAAAATCTTTTTTCTAAACAAAAGACATCCAACAGGACAATGAAGAACAGCTTTCTAATGGTATCATTATGATAGAATATTACTGAACCAAAAGTTAAATTAGTATTTTAGACAAAATGTAAAATATAGAATGATAAATAATAGGGTGGGACTGTTTCTCACTAATTTAGCAGTCCAATAATTAAAGTATTTTTCCCCTATTACCCTAAGTGAACTAAGACAAAATATAACAATGAGTGTAATAATGCTATTCTCTCAGCTTGAATAATTACTTTTGTAAAGGTAAAAGTATTGTTGATCATAAAAGAAAAAATTCCAAATTGAATAATTGAAACCATTATTTCTGACTGGTTATTTATTCTTTCAATCAATTTGATTTAGAACAAATCAACACAGTCCAGGGAGAGAAGGGAATAAACAGAACAGGCCTTGACCCCTGTGAACATGCCTTTGAAAACCCCCCTTCCCAGTCCTCCCCATGCCATGTCACTGGCCATCTTCTTAGTTTCACTTTCAGTATGTATATTATAGGTTTCAACTTTGGATATCATCATCATAGTTTTGCTCTCTGTAGACACTGTAGGTAATACAAAACAAGTAAGTGAAATTCACAATAGGTATTGGTTTTATAACACATTCAGAAAGGATCAACAAGAAATAACTGGAAAATACAGGGATATCTGCCAGAAATTTTGGAGGAGGACAGAGAAGCCTTTAAAGAAATCAGAATCCAGCTGGAGTTGGATCTTGTATGTCAAACTCTTTTAGTAAACAGAGATGCCAAGAACACACAACAATGACAGCTTGGACCTAATACTTTCCCCTTGTTGTGCAGAGCAAAACAAAGCCAAATCCACACTTTGTCACACAGAATCACAGCACAGTCACTACTCCATGGGTTCCCCTACCTATCTTCTGTTCTGACACACATGCTGCCTGTTCATAGCCAGGACCTCTTTCCAGGTCTAAGCCCAATGGGCAGGGTTTGGAAGTGACACAGTACACATACCTCTGCTTTGCCTATAAGAAACCTGCTTCAGGACCTGGCCACAAGTCCTTCTCTTTACAGCACTTTATGGTATACAAGTAACAGAATTCCATTGGAAGCCATGGAGATGCACTTCTCCCACTTTTTCAACAACTCTGAGAACAATAAGCTGAGGGTTTATCCAGTGTAGGCATTTGAAGATAAAATAATGCAGCCAAGAGGAAGAAGTGCCAGTGTGGGGTGGGAAGAGGAGGAGAGGATGGAGGAGGATGAAGAAAATAAAGATGAAGAAGCAGAAGGTCCATGGGAAGGGTCCCATCCCTCCATCTTGAGCACTACCTTGTCCTCAAGAGATGGCAGGTCCAGAGTCAGAAAACCAGCCCAAGAGTCTTCATTCTGCCATTCGGTCCTTAAGTGTCCTTAGACAAGTTACTTTAATTCTTTGTGTCTTAGTCCCAACATTGTAAAATGGAGATGATAATAATACCTGTGTTCTCAAGCTCAAAAATATTTGTGAGAATAAAAATGTTTTCTAACCTACAAACGTGGTGGAAGTGTTAGCTACTTATCTGTTTCTACAAATGCTCAGGAAGGAAGACCAGTTGATGTAATACTTTCTTCAGCAATGATTTCACTTCCTTGCTCCTCAGGCTGTAGATCAAGGAGGTCAGCATCGGGGTTACCAGGTTATTCAGGATCTGAACATCTACACCCAGACAGGGGCTTTGGGTTGACCTCTGGTATATGAGGACCACTAGCAGGTAGAAAAGCAGGATGGCAGTGAGATTGCCACTGCAGGTGGAGAAAGCAATGTCGGCCCTTGGCAGAGCAGATCTGCAGGATGGAACAGATGATGTGACTACAGGAGGAAGAATAAGAAGAAAAGACCAAGGGGCATGAGGCCCATGTTAATGAACTCCACCATCTTTAGAGCTGACATGTCTGCAAAAGCCAGCTTCAGCATCATTGTAATATCAAGAAGTAATAGTCCACCTCACTGGGGCCATGGCAGGGCAATTGGAAGGTTAGAGTGGTGAGAAATGTGGCCTGAATGTAGCCCAAAAATGAGGTCCCCCAAGGGGAGGATGCTGCTTACTCTGTGGCTCATGACAATGGTATAGTGTAGATGGTGACATATAGCAACAAAGAAGTTGTAGGCCATCACCGAATATAGGAAACTCTCAGTATTGCCCAGGAAATGGTGAAAGAAGAGCTGGGACCTGCAACCTACATAACAGATGGTGTGGCTGTTCCCTGAGAGGTAGAGTATGATCTTGGGGATCTCACAGAAAAGAAAACTATGTGAAAAAAAGACAGCTTGCACAGGAAGAGGAATACTGGGGTATGATGCTGAGTGGAGACAAAGCCAGTAGGATGAGCAGGTTCCCCACAAGGATGAAAATGTAGAAGGACAAAAACAAAACAAAAAGCATCATCTCCAGACCCTTTATGTGCAGGAGGATAAATTCAGTCACCACCTAGAGCTTTGTAAGAGCTGTGAGAAAGTCCAACCAGGAAACCCTACGGACTCAAGATACCAAAGTCTAAACACCAATAAAAAGTTATCAAGCTTTTTGCTGATGAGTGCACTGGCTGTGTTTTTAACAAGCAACAATCTAGTTTCTTTTGAAGAGGAAAAGCAAGATTGTTATAAAAATATCAGGTAATAAGTTCCTGTTTCAGAATCACAGTCTGTTCAACTCATGAAAGGAATATTTTATAAAGACAGATGTCTTCTACAGCAAGACTAGAAGTTTAGAGACATTCAAAGCCTTCTCAGGTTAAAAAAGTTTTCATCATAGATGTATTCTGTTTGAGCATATTTATATTTTAAACACCCATGTCTTTATGTAACAAACTCCCATATTTTATGAAAGTTTTAAGTAGGCAAGAAAAATGCTACTAATTTTGGAAGACTAGGATATCTTGAGCAACCATTTTCTATTCTTTCCCATCTCTTTTTCCTGAAGCCTTTGAAAACGACTTCATTTCTAGTGAAAAAAAGAAATCAACAAATACAGCCAATGAAAAAACCTGATACCATGCTACCCAGGGTTCTTTAATCACTATTTTCTCCACTCTGGCTGCATGAATGGGCTGGTTCCTGGAATGATTCTGTGAGGACATGTGACTGCAAAATGCCACAGAAATGGCCATTGGCTTAGATTTAGAGAAAAGTCTGACATGCTTTTCTTCATTACCAGACATGCTTTTATTCTTAATGCTTTTGTTAGTAGCATATTTCTTGGCTATTTATTAAAATGTGGATGGTTTCTCTGTACAACTTCCTCTCTCTCCGTGTCCTTTATTCCTCATTTGTGACATCCTGGTCCTCTCAGGACATTAATCTCACAGACTCTTCACATAAGACATGCTTCCTCTACAGAGGATGTTTTCTCTGGCCCTCTGCTAGTAATTCTAAAACCACATGACAGGACCAATCCCGTGCTTTAACAAAGAAAAGGCTCTAAATATCTGAGTAACAATTATTTTTTGGCATAAAAATTTTACAATATCATTTCAATAAAGAGAATTATTATTTCTTCCTGCCATAAGTATTAACAATCATTATCCTTATGCTACCTCTTCCAGGTATCTTATACAAACGGGTCATAATAATCATTATCTTTATCTTATTATTGTCCCATTTCCTGTTCTTGTGGACATCAGTTTCTTATTGTGGTTAATGTCTGTGGTTCAATATTTGTCCCCAACATCATAGACAACTGTAGGCCCTGAGTCTGGGCTGGCCACTGAATCCATAGTCCAAGAGCTGACTGAGGCTCCTCCACAAGGTAGAGAATCAGAGGAGCCCTGACAACCATGCTCTACTTCCTGTGTGACTTCACACACAGCTTGAGTTTGCTTTCCACCTGGCTGGATTTTGAGCTACAGAGTCCGTCTGAATCCTGGCAGGGAGAAGTACACCACTGGGCTGACTGCACAGCTCCCAGTCCCTTAGCTGCCCTTAAGGGAATGTCATTCTGTTCCTGCTGCAGTCAGTTTTCTTCTAGGACACCAGAAGCATTTGGAGGTGGCTCCAAATGTTCTTCTAGAGAAACTATCTTTTTTTTCTCTGGTCTGGCTGCCTTTGCTTTCTTTTTGAGGGATCAGTTTTTCACACTGGCCACATCATTTCTCAACCACATGGTGGGATGAAGAGTTACAGAATGTGTTTGTGAATGCCAATCTTTTGTGTCCTTTTTGTATAAGCCAGGCAGCTGCTGGCCTGCCCTGATGAGGGACCAGGCATTCCAGAAACAAGGCCAGAACTGCTACAGTAAGAAGACAGTTTTTCTGTTTTCTTTGGCCTGAAAACTGCAATGTATTGGAGAAGTTTCAGTGGGTATAAACACACAATGTTCAGAAATCTGAGAAAAGCACTGTCCTGGGAGCTCACTGGTGTGTCTGATGGGGAAGTGTCCAGAGAGGATAAGCTGGAATATACTCTGTGGGCAAAGATTTGACCTTGAGGGTAAAACCTTCTCAGTGTTTGACCTCGAGGGAAAAACCTTCTCACTACTCTTGTCCACCTCAATCCCCATGACCAAACTCTGGTTAAAAAGCTTTTGTACATCTATTTGCAAAGACTTATGTAGTTTGAGATAATCCTCCTCTTCATGCAAGAGAACAGATTCCTGGAGACTTTTATGCTGCTTCTTGAACAAATACCCAAGAGAAAGGACAATTTGCCTCTACAGTCATTTATGTTGTGCTCTGAGCTGAGCTGGTGTTTCCTTGAACTCTTGAAGGCATCTGCTGCGTGTGGTGGGGAGTTTCCAGTTATATCCAAATCAAACAGCAATTCTTGGAATGATTCTGTGAGGACACAGAAATGGCCAATGGTTTAGATTTATAGAACATTTTCAAACAATTTCCTTCCTTACCAGACAAGCTTGTCTTCATAATGTTTTGATTAGTGCAATTTTTCTTGTTTGTATCAGTGCTTATGAATAAACTCTGTTTTAAAACTCTGTCTTACCCCCTGCATGTAGAGGTTAATTCTGCTTCAGATAGTACTCATCTTTTTGACAAAGAATAGCATCACAGATGGACTTCACAGCTTTTTTCTGACAAAAATTCCCTCAGATAGGAAAGCTATGGATCCAGATAGTAGATGCTGGGCTTTCAGCAGCACCAGTTTTTTTGTTTTTCGTTTTTATTTTTTATTTTTTGAGACAGAGTTTCACTTCTGTTGCCCAGGCTAGAGTGCCATGGCATCAGCCTAGCTCGCAGCAACCTCAAACTCCTAGACTCAAGCGATCCTCTTGCCTCAGCCTCCCGGGTAGCTGGGACTATAGGCATGTACCACCATGCCCGGCTAATTTTTTCTACATATTTTTAGTTGGCAAATTAATTTCTTTCTATCTTCTAGTAGAGACAGGGGTCTCACTCTTGCTCAGGCTGGTCTCGAACTCCTGAGCTTAAACGATCCTCCCACCTTGGCCTCCCAGAGTGCTAGGATTACAGGTGTGAGCCATCATGCCTGGCCCAACAGCACCAGTTTTGCCTTACATTTTTGCTGCCTCTGGTGCAGATATAGACAGGTGGCAGGGTGCCAGTCAGGGCCTCAGCAGGATCCTGCAGCAGGACACTTATGCACACTATAACATTCACTGCCTTGGTTTCACAAGGCTGGACCATTTGAGCATCTTCTTATTCAGGATGGTCCAAGAGGAAGTCATTGAGTGATAAAAGATATTCCACCCCAGGTTGGCCAAGGTCACCAATGAACATTAATAGAGAGTCTATACTTCTGCTCCATTTGCCAAGTTTCTTTGCCACATCATGGCATGGGGGCATAAACATTCTCATTCAGTTCATTATCCAAGCTGACATATGAGGAGAAGTGACTCAGTTGGAAGTGAGAAATATCTGTAAAAAAATAAAACCATGATTAACACTTCTACTTAGTACAAATATTGCCCATACTGCCTTAGAAACAAACTATGGTGCTTAGTTTATTTCTCTTTTCATGTGGAGTATTCTAATTCCTACTCTTAAGAAAGAAAGTATTTTTTACAATCTTGCCAAATGTTAGAACAGAATAAAAGAAGAAATACCTGTTGGGATATACTAGCTTTATCTCAGGTCCTGATGAATGGGCTTTCCTTAAGAAAGATTTTCTCAAAACAAGGAACATATCATAAGACCAAGAAATGGTGAAAAAATATGAAAGAATTAATGCAAGCTATACCTAGATTCTGAATAAGACTCTACCTTCTGACATGGATTGCTGGTTGGTATACATAATTAACTCTAGTCTTGGGAAACCCATTTACTAACCCTATGAATTTCTCTTTTACAAAGTTCTTTAATATTCATGATCTTATTTAATAGTTACAATAACCACAAAGACATTATTTTTATTCGAATTTCATAAATGAAGATACTGATGTTCAGTGGCATAGAATAATTGGCCAAAGATAAGATAACTAGTACCTGGTGGTACAGGAATTCCTATTCTGGAAGGTTGTTTGTCATTCAATTCAGTGTTTCTCTAACCTCAAGTCA
This sequence comes from Microcebus murinus, assembly GCF_040939455.1. NCBI lineage: Eukaryota > Metazoa > Chordata > Mammalia > Primates > Cheirogaleidae > Microcebus > Microcebus murinus. The sequence goes on from NC_134107.1 coordinate 104,343,214, forward strand.
TGAAAGTTGTTTTCAAAGCAGCTCATAGCACATTAGAATTCTGAGAAGTGTCTCAAGGACCAGTAAGAGGAAGGAGAGGAAGAAAAAAACCAGGCCTATCTCTACTACCTCTGAGCTTTTTATCCCAGTTTCAACCATGGCACATTCTACTATATATATTAGGGATCCTCATAAAGTTTCATTTTAAAAAAGGTTGAAACCATCATATTAAAGCACGCTGCCACCAATAACTTCTTGAAAGCTATGACCTCATCATGCACATTTCTTAACCCTACCAAAATATCATGCCCTGAACCTATTGGCAGGTCTTCTAAGAAAGTATCAGAAACCTCAGGACCTACTGACACAGGACAGAGGCTCTCTTTACTTCAGTTGCTAGGGGCTCCAGGAAAACCTCTGTTCCAGCATCTTCATAGACATATGTCTATTTTTCACAAAAAACAATCCAACTGTTGACAATACCTGAGGCATTTCCTCTAGTGCCACATGTCCCTGAAAACTCTCCATAAGGGGAAGTGATTTCTTCTCTAAATACCCTATGACAATTTTCTGTCATAAATTTCAAAAGCAGGGTAACCTATATAAAAATAGATGAAAATAAACTGTTAGTTCTCATATAACTTGTTAATAAAGCACATTTCATATGTGAATATATATAATATCTTCAAACATGTCATTAACTTCTTGGTACTGTATTAGTGTGATTTTAAAGTAAATGCTATATTATTACAACTTCCATATTTTTAGATGAAGACACTGTGGGTCAGTGTCACTGAATTTGCCAAAGATTATGAATATGAGAAGGGGGGATGACACTGAGAATTGAACATTGACTTGCCTAACTCCAACATCTTTTTTGTTTGTTCGTTTTACCACATTTAAATTTTAGAATCTTATCAGCTGCTGTCTTTTTACTTTGTGGCTGAAGCCAGTCATAGTGTTTATCCTCCTTAAAGTAAAAAGAGAAGTAAACCAATTGTTACTGCTTCTCTGCTTGACAAATCACTTTCCTATAGTCTACCAGGATAAAATAAAACATCCCATAATTAGTAAATACAAATTTATAAGGAGGCATATTTAAGTTATTTAAGAAATTATCTTTCATAATTAATACCTCAAATTTCATTTTCAAAATAGTGATTCAGTCCCCCAAGGCACACAATGAAAAACTTCATTACCATTTTTGTAAATTCATTTTCTAGTTCTGGGCTGCAGGAAGTTTGAGGCCAAAGAACGCTTGGAGTGATACATACCGCTAAATTAAATGCATCCATCTGATTGGATGAGGAATGTTGCTCAATGTTGTGTAATCATCCAAATAGATATTCTAGAAGAACAACATTGGCTCTTGGAAGCTGATCTAATAGCTTAAAGACAAAAATGCACTCTAGCAAGACATTTATCTAAAAACTTGTAAAGACAGGTAAACCTAACTTTGCATGAGGAAGAGGGGAAAATCAAAATCCCAGCTCAGACACAGAAGCTTCAGTTAATGTGTACCCAGCAAAGTGAGGACTGCCTGTAGTGAAGGAGAAAAGAAACACTAGGATTTACTTCCTTGTATATTTTTACACTGTCTTCACAACCCAATGAAAATGTATTTAGAGTTCAGAAAAAGTCTCATTAAAAAAATAAAAACCTGCCTGAAATATTTCCCTGAAACTAGTAAAATAAACTAAGGCAAATCCTGTGACATTTCATAATAATTTCAACCAAAACCACAAAACTTTCTGATAAAATCATGCAGCAATTATATTTATAGTGCTTTTTTTTTATTTTTATTTTTTTATATTTAATAGTTTTAAACACATGGATATAGTGCTTTTTTATTTCCAAGTAGCAACTCAGGAATGTTGTCTCTTGGTGAGAACCCAGACCTCAGCTATAAAGACTTCCAGGTCCATTGTGAGAGTTTATGCTCTGCTCCACCATCTTCTAAGGTTGCCCCAAACTTTGCCTCATTGGTCTCACTTATGCATATAAGTCAAGCTTATAGTAGTATATTTCCTACTGTTCTCATTTGGTAATTGATAAGAGATTTAAAAATGATTAGTCACCAAAATTATTATTATTACTATCCAGAAAACATATAAAAGCTGATATTCGTGATTGTTGCTTTTTTCTATAAGAATCTGCACCCTGGGGAAAACAAGGTAGTGTGACTCCTGTTGAACAAATAGCAGAAAAGCCTTTCATCACTATAATAGACTGACAGTGACTATAGTTTTTGTAAGGGTAAGTTATAAAGGACTTTAAAATAGACCAAAAGATTGCTGGGCATATTCAATGGAAAATAAGGCATCTAGCAAATGCTTCTGGGTCACTATGGGGTACAGGTTCCGACTTTAACTCGAGTGATTTTACTTGGCAGAGTGTCCATTGCACTGTTCAGTGTGTATTGTACGTCTGAGTACTTCCTGTAGTGCTGGTCTGTTCTTCACAAATTCCATCAGTGATTGCTTGTCTGGGAAGGTCTTCATTTCTCCCTCATAGATGAAACTTAATTTTGGAAGATAGAGAATTCTAGGTTGGGCATTATTGTTTTAGAAGATTAAAAATAGGTACCTAGTCCCTTCTAGCTTATAAAGTTTCAGTTGAGAAGTCTGCAGTTAGTCTGATAGGTTTTCCTTTGTAGCTTTCCTACTACTTTCACCTCATTGCTTAAAGAATAGCTTCTTTCGTGTTTACTTTGGTCAGCCTAAGAACTATAACTATGTGACATGGTGACTACGTTTTCACATTGAGTCTCCCAGGAGTTCTGTGTGCATCTTGTATCTGTATATCAGCCAGGCATATTTTCCTCATATATACAATGAAATAAGTTTTCCAGTCCTTGTGTATTTTCCTCTTCTCTCTCTCTGGGATGCCAATGATTTTTATATTTGGTGTCTTTACATAATCCCACATTTCTTATATGGTTTGGTCTCCTCTCTTGTTTCTGTTGTTTTTCTTCATCCGAGTTGTTTATCACATAGGCATTAACTTGAAGCTCTGAGATTCTTTCCTCTGCATGATCCATTCCATTCTTGAGGCTTTCCACTGTGTTTTGAAGTTCCTTGAATGCCTCCTTTATTCACAAGATTTCCACTTGGTTTTGCCATAGTATCTCAATTTCTTTAGAGAATTTTTCATTCATTTCCTGGTTGGATCAAATTGTTTTTGACAAAGTTGGGACTTATTCATATAGCCAACCTTAAGTTGTCCCAAGAGGCAATGTCAAGAAAACTATGGACTAAAATATTTGGTAAAGCACTTTTGTGGCAGTTTGAGTATTTTTTAAAAAGGCCTCTTTAACCTTTTTTTCTTTTTCATTCAGTTTCAAATGAGTAACTGGCCATTCTCAGCTGGCCTTGAATTTGTGATAACATAGTTCAGTGAGCTCCATCTCAACACACATAACTTAGAAATCACAGCTTCAGCAGGGAAAAGATAGACAGTTTAACAAACTTTGCATTTTAACTCCACAGTGCCAGATCGACCACTTGAGCTCTGAAATTTTCTTGATGTTATTTGCCCATCAATTTAAACATGTGTACAAGAACAGGACATAATATGTGGAGACCAGCTGAAGGCCTAGAAAACCTCGCATCTCTTTAAACTTTCTCATAGACAGTATATTTATATGCCACATACTAATATAGATAAACACTCAATACAAAGAGAAATTTAAAAGGTTTCAAACACAAGCCAGGGGAAAACACACCAGACAAAACAAAACCCAAAACAAATATAGTACTTTCAAACAAATATTTATATAGGGAGACTGGGGAGAAGTTTTCAAGAATCTTATCTCAAACCATTACTACAAACAACCTGTTCTAGGTCCAAATAGCACAAAAGCCCAAACAGCAAGGATGGAGGATTCCCAGTGTACAACTTTTACATTTATGAATGGAATTCTTATTTTCCATATCACACACACAAACACACACACCAGAGGGACTGTAGTTCCAACAAATAAGCCTAAGGAGTGCCCAATACAAACAGTCACAGGTCCTACCCTGTGAAATGGTTGAGGCCTCTAGCACAAACAGGAACTGTGGAGGAATTCCCCAGATGGAGAGAGGAGTTTTAGGTCCTACTCTCCCAAATGGCTGAGGCTCCACACCCAAATGGGAATTCCAGAGAACTTCCCCAGAGGGACAGATGAGTTTCTCTGATGTGTGGTACCTTCAAAGAGCTCTCACGTGTCCAGATGCAAATGCCAAAATCCAAGTCAAAGGTCCATTCATCCATGACAATCAGGAATGTATTTGGGGCTGACAATAGGGAAATTAGTGGGAGAAACCAAAACCAACCGCTGGCAGAAACTCAGCCAGACAGGTGCTAGGGAGGCTTTTAAAGTCTCTCCCCACTGCTTGGCCACCAATCCATGAGAACGGATCCTGGATGAGTCCCCATGTGGGTAATAAACCCACAAGGGGGAGGGGAGGTCAATGTTGCCTGCCACACAGAAAGCCAGTTAGTGAGATAGCAAGGATTGTTAAGAGGAAAGGATTTATTTCAGTGGACATGTCAACTGGGAGGGGGTTATGAACTGCCTCAAATGAACCTCCCCAATCAACATGTTTTTCCTAGAGGTGAAATGAATAATGCAGGAGGGGTGTGAGCATCATTGCACATTTGGGATGAATACAGGGCATGCAAGTGCAGTGAGAAATCATGTGACTACATATGGCCTATGATCAAAAATTGGCAGATAAGCCACTCCCAGGGTGGGGATTTTAATATCATAATAAGCTAGGGGTTAATATTGGTGATTCTTTCAGCCTTGTATACAGGGTCAGAGGGTCTTTGGGCATGGTCTGTGGTGCAGTATTACTTTTTTTTTTTTTTCGGCATATTATGGGGGTACAGATTTTAAGGTTTCAATAAATGCTCTTTCCCCCCTCCCCCCACAAGTCTGAGTCTCCAGCATGACCATCCCCCAGACGGTGTACATCTCACTCATTATGTATGTATATACCCAACCCCCGCCCCCCTGCCCAATACCCTATTACTGTAGTACCTATGTGTCCACTTAGGTGCTGCTCATTTAATACCAGTTTGCTGGTGAGTAGATGTGGTCCTTGTTTTTCCATTCTTGGGATACTTCACTTAGTAGTATGGGTTCCAGCTCTAACCAGGAAAATACTACAGACGACCAGGTGGTGTGAAGCTTTGTAGGAGGTTCCGCTATTCCTGGTAGAGAAACTCAAAAGAGAACGTGTCAGTGCAATAGGAAGCTACAAAGTTCTGGTCAGCAAATATGACTGTTCTGTGCCTATTTACTGCCTATTTTGAGACTATAGCTGCTAAATAACCAGGGTTGAGATAAGTCTTACTGTCAAGATTACTAACAGCCCCAAGCCCCAGCCATAATGTGAACACTGAAAACCCATTTGAAATATGTGGAAACTAAAAGTATTACAAAAAACATTTTTTACATTATGGAGGCAGTTACATTATTATTTCCCTTCTTACCCTACATGAACTAACAAAAAATTTAATAGTTATTATAGTAATGCTATTCTCTCAGCTTGGGTAATTATTTATGTAAAGGTATAGCCAATATTATTAACCAAAAAAGAAAAATGCAAATTGAATGATTAAGAAACATTATTTCTGACTCCTTTACTTATTCATTTAAAACAATTTGATTTAGAACAAATCATCAGGGCTTCTGGAGAGCAGGGAATAAACAAAATAGCCCTTGACCCCTGATAACAGGCCTTTGAAAACTCCAATTCACAATCATTTTAATGCAATGACATTGGCCATCACCTTAGTTTTAGTTTAGCAAGCATATTACAGGTTCCCAGGATGGATGCTCTCCCAAGGCACTGTAGGTAAAGCAAAATAGATAAGTGAAATTCAGAATAGGTAAAATAAATGATAACTAGAGAATACAGGGATGCCTTACAGAAATTTGGAGGGGAATCGAGAAGACTTAAAAGAAATCAGCATGCACCTAGGGTTGTGTTTTGGATATCAAACTCTTTCAGTAAAAAGAGAAGCCAAGAACACACAACAATGACAGCTTGGACCTAGTGTTTTTCCCTGGTTGTGTGAATCAAGACAAAGGCAAGTCCAGCTTTTCTGACACATTATCACAGCACAGTCACTACTCTGTGGGTTCCGCCACCTAAATTCTCTTCTGATTCACATGCTGCTTGTTCACAGCCAGGGCCTATTTCCAGGTCTAAGCCAAATGGGCAGGGTTTAGAAGTGACACAGCACACGTACCTCTGCTTTGCCTGTAAGAGACCTGCCTCAAAAGCTAGCCAGAAATCCTTCTCTTTACAGCACTTTATGGTTTACCAGAAACAGAATTCCATTCAAAGACATGGAGATGCACTTTTCCCACTTTTCAACAACTTTGATAACAATAAGATGAGGGCTAATCCAGTGCAGGCATTTGAAGACACAACAATGCAGCCAAGAGGAAGAAGTGCCAATGTGAGGTGGGGAGAAGAGGAGAGGATGGAGGAAAATGAAGAAAATAAAGATGGATAACCAGAAGGTCCATGGGAAGAGTCCCATCCCTCCATCTTGAGCACTATCTTGTCCTTAAGAGAGCGTGGGTCCATAGTCAGCAAACCAGCCCAAGAGCCTTCATTCTGCCATTCACTTTTTAAGTGTCCTTGGACAAGTGACTTTAACCCTCTGAGTCTTAGTCTCCATGCCATAAAATGGAGATAATACTAACACCTGTGTTCTCAAGCTCAAAACTATTTGTGAGAATGAAAATGTGGTGTGGCTTTAAGAGGCCCATCCATCTGAGCAGCTTCCTATTCAGGATGCTCCAAGAAGAAGTCATTGAGTGATAAAAGGTATGCCACCTCGGCTGGCTCAAGATTCTCAATGTCCATTAACATAGACTGTATGCTTGTCTTCTAGTGCCCAAGGTCCTTCGCCACATCAGGGAATGGAGCATAAATATCCTTGTTTAGGACACTCCAGGCTGTCTACTGAGGAAGAGTACTCAGTTCAAAGTACAAAAAATCTGTCAAAAAATCAAACCATGATTAGCACTTTTACTGAGCACAAATAGAGCCCATACTACTTTAGAAACAAATTATAATGCTTAGTTTAATTCTCTTTCCATGTAGAGCATTCAAATTTCTTTATTGAATACACTCTGAAGAAAGAAAGGATCTTTTACCATCTTGCCAAATGTTAGTACAGAATGAAAGAAGAAACACCTGTTGGGATATACTAGATTTATCTCAGGTCCTGATGAATGGGCTTTCCTTAAGAAAGATTTTCTCAAAACAAGGAACACATCATAAGACCAAGAAATGGTGAAAAAATATGAAAGAAATAATGCAAGCTATACCTAGATTCTGAAAAAGACTCTGCCTTCTAACACAGCTTGCTAGTTGTTATACATAATTAACCTAGTCTTAGGGAAACTATTCACTAACCTTATCAATTTCTCTTACACAAAGTTCTTTAATACCCATTACCTTTTTTAATATTCAGAATGACCACAAAGAAATTTGTATCCATATTTCATAAATGAAGATATTAATTTTCAGTGGCATAGAATAATTGGTCAAAGAAAACACCACTAGTAACTGGTGGTACAGGAATTCATATTCTAGAAGGTTGTTTGTCTTTCAATTCAGCATCTCCCTACCCCAAATGATGTGAGTTGCTTTCGAACCATCTCATAGCACATTAGAATTCTGAAAAGTGTCTCAGGGAGCAATAAGAGGAGGGAAAGGAAGGAAAAAAAAAACACAGGCCTGCCTCTACTATGGGCTTTTTATTGCAGTTTCAACCATAGCACATTCTGCTGTATTATATTAGGGATTCTCATAAAGTTTTACTAAAAAAAAGGTTCAAACCATCATACCATAGCATCCTGCCACCAATAACTTCTTAAAACTGTTTCCTCATTATATACATTTCTTAGCCCTACCACAATAGGATTGTGCCCTGGCCCATTAAGCAGGCCTTTTAGGAAAGGATTGGAAGCCTTGGGCCCTACTGACCCAGGACAGAGGCTCCCTTTACCTCAGATGCCAGGGGCTCCAGGAAAACCATTGCCCAAGCATCTGCACAAAGATATGTCTACTTTTCACAAAAAACAATCCGATTATTGGCAATACCTGAGGCATTTCTTCTAGTGCCATGTGTTCCTGAAAATTCTCCATAAAGGGATGTGACTTCTTCTCAAAAGAAGAAGTTTGGCACTTCTCAAGCATAAATTGAAAGAGCAACAGAACCTATACAAAGACAGACAAACATGAGGTACTAGTACTCATTTAACATGTCTATAAACTCCATTTCACATCTGAATATATATGATATCTTCAAACATGACATTAACTCCCAGGCACTATAGGAGTGAAGTTTTTCAGTAACTACTATATTATTACCACTTCCACATTTTTAGATGAGGACACTGTGGGTCAGTGTCACTGAATTTGCCCTAGATTATGCATCAGGCAAGTGGTGGGGCTGAGAATTGCATCTTGGCTTGCCTAACTCCAGCATCCTTTTTGTTTGTTTTGCCTCATTTAAATTTTACAATCATATCACCTACTTTCTTATCACTCTGTGGTTTAAGTTAGTCATACTGTTTATCCTCTTTAATGTGAAAAGAAAAGTAAATCAATTGTTATCACTTTTCTTCTTGACAAATCACTTTTTTTTTTTTTTTTTTTGAAACAGAGTCTCGCTTTGTTGCCCAGGCTAGAGTGAGTGCCGTGGCATCAGCCTAGCTCACAGCAACCTCAAACTCCTGGGCTCAAGCAATTCTCCTGCCTCAGCCTCCCGAGTAGCTGGGACTACAGGCATGCGCCACCATGCCCGGCTAATTTTTTCTATATATATTAGTTGGCCAATTAATTTCTTTCTATTTATAGTAGAGACGAGGTCTTGCTCTTGCTCAGGCTGGTTTCGAACTCCCGACCTCGAGCAATCCACCCGCCTCGGCCTCCTAGAGTGCTAGGATTATAGGCGTGAGCCACCGCGCCCGGCCGACAAATCACTTTTGTATTGTTTACCTTGATAGAATAAAACATCTCATAGTTAGTAAACTCTAATTTAGAAGTGTATTTAAGCTATTTAAGAAATTATCTATCATAATTAATGCCTCAAATTTCACTTGCGAATAGTGATGCAGTCACCCAGAGTAGACAAGAAAACATTCATTACCTTTCTTGCCAATTCATTTTCTGGTTCTGGGCGGCAGGAAGTAGCAGGCCAAACAATCGTGGGAGGCACACATGCTGCCAGGTTTGATGAATCCATCTAATTTGATGCAGAATTTTTCTCAATATTGCATAGTAAGGCAAATAGATAGTTCAAGAGCACGACATTTGCTCTTGGAAGCTTCTCTAAGAGCCTAAAGACAGAAAAATGCACTCTTTACACAAGACTTTTTTTTTTTTTTAACTTGTATAGACATGCAACTCTAACTTTGCAGAAAGAAGAGGGCAAATCAAGAACCCAACTCAGATACACAAGCTTCACTTAACCTGTACTGAGCAAAGTGAGGATGCCTGAAGAGGAGAAGATAAGCACTTGGGATTTATTTTTTTGTATATTTCTACACTGTCTTCACAACCCAATGAAAATATGAAAGAATGCAGAAAAAGTACCATTAAAAAATAAAAACCTTTCCAAATATTTTCCTGAAATTAGTAGAATGTGTTTAAACTTAGGCAAATCCTATAACAATTCAGAATAATCTCAACTACAACCCACAAAAACTTTTCTGATAAAATTAAACAGCAATTAAAATGTTAATTTCTCCTTTATTTCCACATAGCAACTCAGGAATGTTTTCCCTTGGTGAGAACCCAAATCTCGGCTATAAAGACTTCCAGGCCATTCTGAGAGTTTATGCTCTGTTCTTCCATTTTCCAAGGTTGATTTTGTCCCAAATCTTGCCTCATTAGTATCACTTTCACATATAAGTCAAGCTATAGTAGTATGTTTTCTACTGTTCTCATTTGGTAATTGACAAGGGATTTTTAAATCATTATTCACCAAAAATTATTACTACTACTATCCAGAAAACATATATAAGCTGATAGTCATGATTGTTGCTGTTTTCATATTCTGACTCCTGTTGCACAAATAGCAGAAAAGCCTTTTCTTCATTATAATAGACTGACAGTGAGTACAGTTGTTGTAAGGGTAACTTATGAAGGACTTTGAAATAGACCAAAAGATCACTGGGTTTCTTCAATGGAAAATAAGGCATGTAGCAAATGCTTCTGGGTTCCTATGGGGTAAAATAGCCCTTTTCACAAGGGCTATTTTACAATTGTGTAAGTTGTAGATAACTGATAGCAGTACACATAACACTTGGCTAAATATTTCAAAATTCTGGGTGGCAGAGAGACAACTGATTTATCTGCACCCTTGCCCTGGTAGAAAAGGCCAGTTTTGTATCTTTTTGTAAATTCGTTTTCAGTGTTTCTGGCTCAACTTGGTTGAACACAAATGTTGTGGTAATTTGAAATCTACAAAGATGGCTGTAACATCTCTTGGTTTCCTTACTAACAATTTAAAGAAAAGCTTTTCACATGTGTTTATTTTATATTTGCATGACAGTAATAATATTACCTTTTTACAAAAAAATACCCTTTAACAACTTATAGGATGGATAAATAGATAACGTTTTGGACAACGAGCAAACAAATATAAACTTGGATGCTATCTGAATAGCTTCCACCAAACTATAATGAAAGCGGAGGTAGTACTATGTCACCTGGTTTAGTTTCTAGTATATTCCACAGGTATAGTATGTTACACATATAAATTATGTGCATCAAGAGCAGTATGTAGATAATTTACATTTAAAAGTTGCTCAAGAAAATAACTGTATTAAACAAGCATATGCCAATAAATGATTTTTGGATGCTTGATTTTTTTACAGGACTCAAAGTATTTCTGTTTGCTAATGGACATTTCTTTCCTAGTCTATTATAATGTGAGAAATACTCAGGCATGAGGGTGATGAGTTATCCAAGCAATTTCCCTGTGCATGAGTAGAAACAGTGCATGCTCTGTAATCAGACTGAGACTTTGCAACTCCCCTTTTCCTTGACACTTCTCAAGGCATTAACTGATTCTCTGCTGTGCTCCCACAGAATTCTCTAGATATGCCGTTTATAGCACTGATTATACTGCATTAGTATGGTGATTCTTGGTTTATCTATCGTTACTCTACTAAACTTAATTGCTTGAGTAGAGGAAATGGGTCATTTTCTCCATATGACTTCAGTTCCTGAAGGAATTATATAAGGAGTTATCTTGGTTACTTCAATATTTACCAAAATTAAGATCATAAACTATAGACTGGGCCTACAGTATTACCTAGTGAACCACTGAATTACACCTCCTATTTTTTTTTTTTTTTTTTTTTTGAGACAGAGTCTCACTGTGTTGCCTGGGCTAGAGTGCTGTGGCATCAGCCTAGCTCACAGTAACCTCAAACTTCTGGGCTCAAGCAATCCTCCTGCCTCAGCTTCCCGAGTAGCTGGGACTACAGGCACGTGCCACCATGCCCGGCTAGTTTTTTTTTTTCTATTTTCAGTTGTTTGGCTAATATTTTTCTATTTTATAGCTGGGATGGGATCTCACTCTTTCTCAGGCTGGTCTCGAACTTCTGAACTCAAGCAATCCTCTCCCCTCTGCCTCCCAGAGTGCTATACACCTCCTATTCATTAGATATACAGAAGGTATACAATGCTCAAGTATTCCATGTTAAAAGCATTAGGGATAAAACAATAACTATGATGAGCTAGCATAAATCCATTTTTAAACTGCTCCCTATGAATATGAGTTTGATTTTTAACAGAGAAGCTTATAGTTTTTAAAGTTTTAGAAAGTATTTTTGAGACATAACAAAATAGAATAATTACCTTTGAATTTTATTGATTTTATCTTTATCCTCTTTATTATCCATGACACTGACCCACTCATCATAAAGATCAGATGACAAAATACTTTCAGGAATTTCTTTCAGAAAATCCTTACATAGATTAAAAAACAAATATTTTAAATCATTTTTCTCATGCCAAGTATGTATTAGAGAAACAAGAAAGAAAATGTGTTGCTAAAAACTTCAGGTAATTCCCCCTTTCCATGAACTATACAGAGCTCTGTCCCAATTCACCACAGACTGGGGACAAAGAAACATAGGCTTTGATTTTTTTCTAACAAAAGCTACTGGGATAACCAAAGTCTTGATTATAGTGGGAAAGAGAAAGGACAACCCATTTGGGTGGATCCTCCTGTTTACACACACTTTCGGAAACTAGGAGTACATGACCTGGTCTGGCAGTAAACCATTCTAAGTTTTCTTTTCCCCTTCCCTTAAAGGGCTAGCTCAAGGAAATGCACCCAGATATCTGTGAGGCTCATAATCTCATAATCATTCAATCAATCAATCTCATAATCATTCCTTCAATCCTTGTATAAGTGCTAGGCTGGGCATGGTGGCTCACCCCTGTAATCCTAGCACTCTGGGAGGCCGAGGCGGGCAGATTGCTCAAGGTCGGGAGTTCGAAACCAGCCTGAGCAAGAGTGAGACCCCGTCTCTACTATAAATAGAAAGAAATTAATTGGCCAACTAATATATATAGAAAAAAATTAGCCAGGCATGGCAGCACATGCCTGTAGTCCCAGCTACTCGGGAGGCTGAGGCAGGAGGATTGCTTGAGCCCAGGAGTTTGAGGTTGCTGTGAGCTAGGCTGATGCTACAGCACTCACTCTAGCCTGTGCAACAAAGTGAGACTCTGTCTCAAAAAAAAAAAAAAAGAATAGCTGTGTCATGATGATTATGTAAACAAAAGGAATTTTCTACAGTCTCAGCAAATTGTTTTAGTTGTAAGACAAATGTACTTTATTATCGTAAACTTCTGTAATTATTTTCAAAAGTTTAATAAATGTTTGTTTTTGAAAACTTTGCCTTCATTAAGAAGGTAGTGAGACAGTGAGGAAATCATCAGCAGGTTTGTTTTGGTAAACATCTCTGAGTGTGTATGCTTTGATTAGTTCAAATTTTAATTAAATTTTATCTTTTACATGGGGTTTCAGAAGTGAATATGAGATTAGCATGACACGAAAACTATTTTAAAAGGACATCTTATGTCATATCAGTGGTGATGGTTTTTAATGTCCAGTGTTGATTTGTGAAATGTTTTTTAACACTATTTCATTTCTAAATCTATTATAGGTCATTGTAGGCAGAAATAATGCTCACAATTAAAAAAAATTATCTTGAGAGCTACACATGCTATGAATAAAGGAAGAACTTTTCCTACCATTAAAATAGACACCAGCACAAAGGCATTTTCCCAGTACAGCTGTACCAGTACTCCACAATTAAGTTTTTCTTTTAGTTGTTGGCAGTATTCCATGTCAGCCGGTACAAAGAAGATGCCTTCCTTGAGAGGGGCTTTGTCATTCAGGAACAAAAGAATATTCTATGGGAAAACAACGAGAAAAAAACCAAAATGGCACTTGACACATATAAACAAGGGAACATGTACTTGCCCTCTTTGGCTGCCAGAGGCTAGGATGTACTAGCGTAGAAGCACTGAAGGACTAGAGCTGGATGGATGGCTACAAAGATTAAAGTCAATTTTTATGGAGAGCAGAACAGAGCTTCCCAAGCTATAGAGGTGGTACTAGAGTTGGGGAGATTTTGGTGAAAGGATACAAAATTTCAGTTAGATAGGACAATTAGGTTCAGGTGATCTACTATATATCAAGAAAACTACAGTTCACAGCAATGCCCTGTATATTCCTATAAGTTACTAACAGAGTATTTTAAGTGTCTTCTAATTTTGCCTTTTTTCTATTTTTACATCCTCTTTTTGCCGTATAAGAGGAGGATGGGTTTTAGAGACACGCAATCCATGTGATTTGAAATCTAGTTATACTACATATTTACTTTGTAACCTTGAATAAAATTCTGAGGCTTCAAAAAATTTGTCAAGAAGTGATGATGATGTGATATTAACTATCCCTGAAATTTGTTGTGAAGGATAACCAACAGTGGCTGGCCTAGTGCCTGGCACTTATAAGTGTATAACATAGCATGAAATGCCATACATGTACCATAGTGATTAGAGGATACTCAATAAATTCTGCTTAGAAGAGATTAATATATCAATTGCAGAGAATGTAAACTCAGTGGCTTTGATCTGACCCATTAAATATGCAAAAGAAGAGTAAATGCCAGAGATTGTATCTTTATACTTAAACACTTTAACTACAAATAAAACAATTCTTAAAACTTAAATATAAGTGTCAGTAGTCTCTGATACTAAAGTGATAAAAGAAGACTTTCAGAACAATGTGGAGTTCAAGAAAGGATTTCTGAGGGATAACGAAGATTCTCTGTCTACAGAGCAAACCCTAATTTATCTGAGCAGGCTTATGTGGCTCTTCCTTGTAATCAGTAGACTACATTATCTCTTCTTACTATATAGGTCTTCCTTCTGATTCTGAAATACTATTTCAGATTTTTATACTTTGAAGTAACCATGGGTGTCTATAGTTTTTCTATTTGGGGACAGATCTATCTTCTGGAGCTCTTCCTTCCCACATTCTCTTTCCCATTAGTTTAGAGGACAAAACAACCCTTACCATGATAGGTGTCAGCAGATTGTCGTTCTTACAAATGTATTTCAGAGAGACTCCAAAAAGTTTGGGCTCAAGTGGATGTTCTATTTGAGCACTTTCTTCATTACAGTGCTCCAAGTCACAGTCAGTTTTCTTTAAAACATCCTGCACCTCTGTAGCTTGAGGATGTCATCAGTGAACTTTAAAATAGAGGCCATGTTTCTGCTTCCCTGGGCAACTGTCTTTCCTGTATTGACACATGGGGCATCAACAACCTCATGTGTGTCGTTCTCAGAGGTATTTTCCAAAGAAAGTCCAAGGAGCTCTCCTGCCACAGGAGGAGATGTTGGCAGTAACACAAGTAAGTTGTCCTTTTCAGATGTCTTCCAATGTGAATCTAACAAACGAGTGGAATTATTAACAAAATTACTTTAATTCATTTTTACCTTATTTCTACAATTTCATTTTACAACATGTTCCTTACAATGCCTCAAAGAGAAAAAAATATTTATAGATGTCTTTTGTTATTGAGAATCCAAACTACATATCATGATAATATTTTATAAATGAAAGAAGCTTAATGAAGGAAAAATGAAATATTTGAGTACCCCCATCCATTTTTGGGACATCATTGGTCTGTTTACTTGAGTTTGGGCAGTAAATTTTTAAAGGTAAAAGAAAGGCTTCCTTTTTGACTGTCACAACTTAAAGCAAAAAAAGTGTTGCATACCAACACACATATATTCCCATTTTAAAGATGAGAATAGGCATACAAAAAAGTGACAATTTGATCAAAATTAAATAGTGAGAAAAACAGAGAAGAGAGGATGGGAGGGAAAGATGAAGGGGAAGGGGAAGTAGGAGAAAGAGAAAGACAAGATGAATGGAAAGAGGATGAAGAGAGAGAGGCAGAAGAAGAGGAAGGAGGAGAGGATTTATCTCTATTAAAATGTTCCCTAGAAATAAACAATATTTTATTACCTGATGTCCCACTCCACTATATTGAGAATAGAGACATTAAGCTGATATTCTACAACTTTTTTTCCCTTCCTAATGCAAACACCTTCATGTTTCTTTTCAGTTCCTGACTTTAAAAGCATGTTTAAGGTAGCATGGATGGACTGAAACATGAGTGAGAACTGTCCTTGCAAATGTAGGACACATAGGTGCTACAGTAATAGGGTATTGGGGAGGTGGGAGGGGGGAGGGGGGAGGGGGGCGGGTATATACATACACAATGAGTGAGATGTGCACCATCTGGGGGATGGTCATGATGGAGACTCAGACTTTTGGGGGGAGGGGGGGAAATGGGCATTTATTGAAACCTTAAAATCTGTACCCCCATAATATGCCAAAATAAAAAAAAAATTAAAAAAAAAATAGTAATGAGACCTCTCATACTGGAGATAAAAGCAAGCATAGTAAGGAATAAAATGTCATAAGGGAGGAAAAAAGTACCGAAGGCATTTAGAGGAAAGTAAATGACATCTATCTAGCAGTAGGGAGGGGCGTGATTTTGGAGGCACTGGCGTTTGATTTGTATTTGGAATGAATAAGATTTCAACAGATAGAGGATAGTGTCTTGCATATAGTAAGTACTCAATAAATCACTACTGAACTACAATTGAAAATGTGAAGGAATTTTAGTAGAAAAAGACAACATGAACAAAATAGGCAGAAGTAAGAAAAATCAACAGTAAGTTACACTAGAGTTAAGAGCACCAGTTTTAATACATAAAAAGACAGCTCTCTGAGGTTCCAATTCTAAAAGTGGATGACCCCTGCCTCTTCCCTGCAACATATGCACACAGGTAACAACTGTGCATTCTGCAGAAACAAACTCAAATAAACCTTCCAGAAGGCACTGCAGAGTAACCAAAATAAGGCAGAAGTGGAGGTGTAAGTTTGACACCTGTAGGAAGGGAATGGCAGAGCACTGGGTGAGTTTCTCATTCTCAGAGCATTTGGCCTGACGGCAGGTGCCACAGTAATGGGGAGTGACTGAAATTTAGAGAGCAACCTGTACTCTTGCTGGCTAGAACAACTAGAGAACCAAGATAGAGGTACCCACAGCAGCTGGGAAGTGAGGGGGGTTCTGAGAAGGGAGAAAACCTGATAGTGGGAACCGCAAATAGCATGTACATTCTGCCTAAATCGTTGGCTGACCCCTGAAGCTTGGATTTGTGGGACAGATTCCAAAGAGCCTGCAATTAAGGTTAATGCAACCAGGATTTGAGGAGCCATAATGACCAGGTAGTGCCCACTCGTGGTTGGACATGATTTTCTGCAGTGAGAGGGCATGGGAATTAGTCATTAAACTCTGGCTATGTGGCATTGTTCCTTGTGACACCCAACAAAGCTACCCAGACATGATGTTCAGCAGCCAGCATTCCCTGATAATGAAACATTGCAGGAGAGCAGCTTTTCAAGGAGGACATGGTCAGTGGTGTCAAAGGCTAATTTCAAAGAAGGCTTTCATATTGTTTGGCTATAACATATCTTACCATTTTATTTCTTCAGAATAACTTGCTTAAACCAAATGTTAAAAAGGCCAAGTTGTTGGGGGATAAGCAATTAAGCAACATTTTACCAAATGGCCTTAAACCATCACCTGTGCTCACTTCCTGGGATATAATAAATATGTCGTCACGTACATGCACTCCAGACACACCTTTCAGGTGTGTAATGGTGTTTGGCTCTGGGGACAGTAGTTCGGTAGACTCCTGTTTAGGATACTTACTTGGGCAAGTTACTTACCCTCTTCCTTGTCTTTAAAATAAAAATAATAAAAAATACTTCTCTCTCAGAGGCTTACTGAGAGAATTATGTAGGAAAATGTGTGAAAACTACTAGTGTGCCCAGGGCATAGATCACAGCAATCTTGAATATAGCTGCCAAGATACCAACCTCCTACTCACAAAGAAGGCCACCTCTCTGCATCCACTCTCCATTGGTGTCACCCCTCTCCAGAGGTCTGCAGACATGAAGGAACAGCATTGTAAAAAACAAAAAATGAACCCTGTCTTAATTCCAAGAAGGAATTCCTAGATGTCTAGCAATGTCAATCTGTGCAAATATCTGTTTCATATGTACATTAATCTATATGTTAAGTAGTTGTACTCAGTCTTGTTTACTCACATTTAACCTAATTTTATTACTTCTACAACTATCAGACTTATTTGATTTTTTTAGCTTTCATTCACTTCTTCAAAGGAATGCTCTATCAACAAATTTTATATCAGCCATGGTATGACTGTTGACAGAGAATAAAGTAGAAATCAAGTCTCTGATTTTATCACAAATACTTTCAGTGGTAGCCATGTCTTTTGTTATATACAGCATTCAATCTGAGAGTTGACATTTACTCTGGGACTGAGAAAAGCAGCCATTACTATTTACTTTCTTGCATAGCTTGTAATGCATAGCTCTTAATTTCTAATGTCAAAAGCTGATTAAAAACATGCTAGTACTATAAAAAATGAGTGATGTAAATGTAAAGCTAAATAAATTATTGTAAATCTGGATTTCCTGAATAACTCTGGTACAATTCAAATTAGTGTTTTCTTCATGCTTAAATAAGGGAAATGGATATTAAAGGGTACAATTCTTAAGACTTTGTACTTATATACTAATAATCATAAGAAGAAAAAACTTTAATTAGAAATTCTATTCTGGCCATATAGCTCCCCAAATTAAGAATACCTGCCCCGTATTCAGAGTAGGAAACCCATAGGGGAAAACACTTGAATGACAGGGAAAATAGGTAGAAGATCTGGGTCCTCTGTTTTGTTCCACTAGTCAATGTCCCTGTTCTTATGCCAGTCCCAAGCTATTTTAATTATGATATCCTTGTAGTATAGTTTGAAGTCTGGTAAACTAATACCTCCTATTTTGTTTTTATTGCCTATGATTGATTTTGCTATACGGGGTTTTCTCTGGTTCCATACGAAGAGTAAAATTAATTTTTCTCTATCTGTGAAAAATGATGATGGTATTTTAATAGGCATTGCATTGACTCTGTAGGTCACTTTGGGTAGTATAGACATTTTAACAATGTTGATTCTGCCGCCCCATGAGCATGGTATGTTCTTCCACCTGTTTACATCCTCTGCTATTTCCTTCTTCAGTGTTTCATAGTTCTCCCTGTAGAAGTCTTTTACCTCCTTAGTTAAACATATTCTTAGGTACTTTAGGACATCGACCAGTGGAACAGAACAGAGAATCCACATATAAAACCATCCTCATATAGCCATCTAATCTTCGACAAAGCAGACAAAAACATACACTGGGAAAAAGAATCCTTACTCAATAAATGATGCTGGGAAAACTGGATAGCCACATGTTGAAGACTGAAACAGGTCCCACACCTTACACCTCTTACAAAAATCAACTCATGCTGGGTAACACACTTGAACCTTAGGTGTGAAACTATTAGAATTCTAGAGGAAAATGTTGGAAATACTCTTCTAGACATTGGCCTAGGCAAAGAATTTATGAAGACCCCAAAGGCAAACACAGCATCAACAAAAGTAAATAAATGGGGACCTGGTCAAACTAAACAGCTTCTGAACAGCCAAAGAAACTGTCAAGAGAGCAGACAGACAACCCACAGAATGGGAGAAAAATTTCACAAGCTACACATCCGATAAAGGGCCGATAACTAGAATCTATTTAGAACTCAAAAAGTGGGCAAAGGACATGAACAGATATTTTTCAAAATTCCCAGACTTTTTGAATTCCCAGACTTTTTGTAGTTCTTTAGTGTTCCTAGAGGCCTTTTGGCTTTTCTTCCTCTAATCAAAGCACTACAAAGATGTACCATGCAAAGGAATGCACACAAGTCAAAGGAGATGGTTCAGTTACTTGTATTAACTCTGTTATAAATCTGGTAAAGCACTGAGACTTTAGCTGCAATGTTTTTAATTAGCTGTGCATTCTAATCATTTAAAGAGGGCAGCAAACCATGTTCCTGGGCCAAATCTGGCCTGCCACCACTTTGGATAACCAGTGAGTTAAGAATGATTTTCACATTTTTAAAAAGTTTGAAAAATCAAAATAATATTTAGTGACACATAAAAATTATATGAAATTCAAATTTTACTTCCCAGAATAGTTTTACTGAAACACAGTCACAGGCAGTCCTTTAGGTATTATTCACAGTTGCTTTCTCTTCACACTGAATTACAGAGTTGAGAAGCTGTGACAGAGACAGTATATGGCACTCTCATTGTTTACACTGCTGCTTAGGGCATTACAAATTGTAGTGACACTGAAATATTTTGACAGTGCTTCAAGTGCCATGTGTATCATGATACTGCAGCATCTTATTTTTTTCTCTAAAAAAGACACCTCCACTAGAAATGTTTATGGCAGCACAGTTCACAATTGCAAAGATGTGGAAACAACCCAAGTGCCCATTAATACATGAGTGGATTAATCAAATGTGGTGTATGAATACCATACAGTACTACTCAGCTACAAAAAAATAATGGTAATATAGGACCTCTTGCTATTATCCTGGATGGAGCTGGAATCCTTTCTACTACGTGAAGTATCACAAGAATGGAAAAACAAGCACCAGATGTACTCACCATCACATTGGTATTAATTGATCAACATTCATGTTCACATATGGTAGTAACATTCATCAGGTATAGGGCACATGGAAGAGGGGAGAAGGGATGGGTATATTAAAACCTAATGAGTGTGATGTGCACTGTCTGGGGGGATGGACAGGCTTGAAGATCTGACTTGGACAGGGC
Organism: Microcebus murinus; assembly: GCF_040939455.1. NCBI lineage: Eukaryota > Metazoa > Chordata > Mammalia > Primates > Cheirogaleidae > Microcebus > Microcebus murinus. Next base: position 104,363,553 of record NC_134107.1, read on the forward strand.
AAAGACAATATATGTAACCTCAACCTCTGTACCCCTGTAATATGCTGAAATTAAAAAACATAAAGTAGGCCGGGCGCGGTGGCTCACGCCTGTAATCCTAGCTCTCTGGGAGGCCGAGGCGGGCGGATTGCTCAAGGTCAGGAGTTCGAAACCAGCCTGAGCAAGAGCGAGACCCCGTCTCTGCTATAAATAGAAAGAAATTAATTGGCCAACTAATATATATAGAAAAAATTAGCCGGGCATGGTGGCACATGCCTGTAGTCCCAGCTACTTGGGAGGCTGAGGCAGAAGGATTGCTTGAGCCCAGGAGTTTGAGGTTGCTGTGAGCTAGGCTGACGCCACGGTACTCACTCTAGCCTAGGCAACAAAGCGAGACACTGTCTCAAAAAAAAAAAAAAAAAAAAAAAAAACATAAAGTAAAATAAAATAAAAGTGAAAAAGAAGCAAGATATTAATTCCCATAAAAATTTATAGAAGATTCATTTTCTGAATTCAACCTACAGTTCCAGCAGTGTTTTCCCAACCTCAATGCAAGAGGAAGGAGATTTACACATCTTAAGATCCACTGAACTATGCAATTGATGAGCTTTTACCTAACCATAAATTGTTAGTGATTAATCTGTAAGGAAATGATATGGTAAAAGGCAAAGACCCTGTTAGTTCAAATTGACAAAGGCAGGTGCAGAAGTTCAGCATGAGTTTTCTACTATTCCACTTATACTTTTCATTATCTATTTTCTTATATTTCTTATATAGTCTTACTTTCAGACTGATAGCTTAAATCTCAAACTTAGGACAAATTATGATGCTATTATGTTGTATGTTACGTTTAGCATTCTAGAATATTTTTTAAAATGTTCACAAGAAATTCATATTAGATCAGTAGGCTAAGAAGAGACCTCCACAAAAATCACCTTAGAGGCACCTGCAGCATTGCCTGGTGCCTTTTACTCTGCAGTAGGCAGAGGATAAAGGGAACAGAATGGTGAAGAAAGAAGGGACAGAGTGTATTGCTACTAGCTGCTGTTTATAAACCAGCCATTCCTATTGCTAATTTATAAAATAATCTTCCTCTAAAACCTCATCTTTCAATGATTGGATCAAGATGGCAGAATAAAAAACACCACCAGACACAGTGTCTCTGCAGAAAAGACAGATTCTAGCAGAAATTAGAAAAAAGAAGCAAGAAGACGAGCATACAGTGGATGAGGGCCAGAAGGAGGGGTACCTGAGACCACGGGAGACTCCACGGGAGGAGGTTGCAGAGGAGAACTGGAAGCTGAGACCGCCAGAGCAGCCTGGAGACCACTGGGAAGGGTAGGTGGCTCAGTCACCTTTCCCTTCCCCTGCATTTGGGACTGCTGGTGGGCTCCCCAGCGGGTGGAGAGACCTGCAGACATGAGCCCAGAGATGGCAGCCACCAGTGAGCGGTAAGCCAGTAGCGGACGCAGCACCAGGCTCCCAAATCTCTTGGGGCACCTCCGTGGGCACAGACTCGAGCCGTGTGGCAGGCGTCATATTACCTCTCCCCACTGCCGACCCTACCCGCAGCTGCCTAGAGAGACAATATAGCCATGAGCTAGAGGGACCTCGAGGGAACAGGATCTTGGGACCCTAGGCTGAATAACGGGAACTCAGACTGTGAGCTCCCTACCCACCAGCCCTCCCAGGTGCTGATGGCACGGTGATCCCAGGAGAATGGTGCAGACCCTGAGGCTGAGAGGCATAGACCCAGCTTTGGCTCTCTGTGGGCGAATTGGGACTGACACACCTCACCCTGGTGGGGATATACTTTGAACTCGGGGGCCCAGAGGTGAGACCTGCAGAACAGATCCCGTGCACCGAGGACTTGCATTGCCCAGGGCACGGAAGGGATATACGTAAACAGCCTACTGAGGTGTGTGTGCCTTCAAGGGCAGATCAGCATCCTAGAGGGCAACCCTTCTCCCAAAAGGAGGTCGTACGCCCAGCCCAAATGGCGTTGCTGTGCAGGGAACCTCCCTGCACCATCATAGTCCAGGGAAGCCTGGTGGCGTATGGTCTGGCCTGCTGGCAAAGGCCCAGGAGTAGCTGCAGAGTTGGGGAGGGTGGAAAGAAGCAAGGCCCGCTCCAGACTGCGGGTCTCAGACAACCCCACACCCACACATAGAGAATTGAGCGGGGCCATTCCAGCCCCTCCCTGACAGCTTTCCTGGAAGCAGAGATCAGAACTTTGACCCCTGCTAACAGCATTGGTGTTGCCCGAGGGGCAGGCTTACCCAACCCAGCTCCGCCCAGACACTCTCCTAGACCAGCACTCCCTGAGGGGGAGAAAGGGACACACCTGGAAGTCCCAGGGCCCCACCGACCCCTGAGGCACTAGAGTGCCTCTCTACAGGAACAAGAGCTGATAACAGGACACAAAATCAACGGCGTAGCCTATCCCTCCAAGCAAGCACCATTTACTGACAGGGAGGACATCCTGCACACCCTTTTCACAGCACTTACTGACTCATTATACGGGGAGTGGTCAAATCTCACCCACAGACACCACCTACCGGCTCAGAAACTAAACAAGGCGTGTGAATACCCAAACAAAAACCTAAAGAAAAGAAAAAAACAACTGGATGACATGGGAAGAAATCAGAGAAGGAACTCCGGAAATATGAAGAACCAAACGGAAAACATACCCCCAAAGAGGAGCACCAGCACCCTGGAAATGGACAAAAACCAAAATCAGGAAACCAAAATGACAGAAGAGGAATTTCGTATGTGGATCATAAGAACACTCACCGACCTGCAACAACAAATCAATAACCAACACAAAGAAACCACAAAAAGTCTCCAGGACCTACAACAAAAGTGCACTAAAGAAATAGACACAATGAAGAAAGTTTAACTGAACTGCGGGAAATGAAGAATCAATTCAGGAAACTACAAAATACAGTGGAAAGTCTCAAGAACAGGGTAGATCAAACAGAAGAAAGAATCTCAGAGATTGAAGATAACACCCTCCAACTAAATAAAACAGTCACAGAGATAGAGCAGAGAAACAAGAGAAAAGAGCAAAGCCTACAAGAGATGTGGGATTATGTCAAGAAACCTAATGTGAGGGTCATAGGGTTACCAGAAGGGGAAGAAGACAACACTCAAGGGTTGGACAAGCTATTTGAAGATCTAATAGAGGAAAATTTCCCAGGCCTTGCTCAAAATCTCGATATACAAGTTCAAGAAGCTCAGAGGACACCTGGGAGATTCAATGCAAACGGGAATATGTCATGATATGCAGTCATCAGACTGACCAAAATATCAACTAAAGAGGCCCTTCTAAGAGCTGTAAGATGAAAGAAGCAAGCAACATACAAGGGAATGCCAATCCAAATAACACCAGCCTTCTCTACTGAGACTTTACAAGCAAGGAGAGACTAGGGCCACATTCTCACTCTTCCAAAACAGAACAATGCCCAGCCTAGAATCTTATTCCCTGCAAAACTAAGCTTCATATATGAAGGAGAAATAGACATTCTCAGACAAGCAAAGTCTCAGAGAATTCACCAAGACAAGACCAGCCCTACAAGAAGTACTCAAAACAGTGTTATGCACAGAACACCAAAATAAAAACTCACAATTATAAACACAACCAAATCCCAAATATTAAAGGCCAGATAATACAATGGCTCAAGAGAGAAATCAAAGAAACGACATCCAACCCAACTGAATGAACAATAATCTACCCTACCTATCAGTTCTCTCAATAAATGTGAATGGCTTAAACTCTCCACTCAAGAGACATAGGCTGGCTGAATGGATAAGAAAATACATGCCAAGTATATGCTGTCTTCAGGAAACACATCTAACCTGCAAGGATGCATATAGACTAAAAGTAAAAGGGTGGAGATCAGTATTCCACACAAGCGGAAGCCAAAAGAAGGCTGGCGTGGCAGTTCTAATTTCAGATGATTTAGTTTTTAAACCAACAAAAGTAGTGAAAGACAAAGAGGGACATTATATAATGGTGAAGGGCACACTTCAACAAGAAGAGATAACAATTTTAAATATATATGCACCCAACTTAGGTGCACCCAGTTTCATAAAGCAACCTTACTAGAGCTAAGCAAATGGATTAATAGCAACTCCATAATCACCGGAGATTTCAACACCCCACTGACGGCACGAGACAGATCCTCCAAACAGAAAATTAATAAAGAAATAATGGACTTAAACAAAACTCTAGAACAATTGGGTCTGACTGACATTTACAGGACATTCTACCCAAAATCCACTGAATATAAGTTCTTCTCATCAGCTCACGGGACATTCTCTAAGATTGACCATATCCTAGGACACAAAGAAAACTTCAAGAAATTTTAAAACATAGAAATCATACCATGTATCTTCTCAGATCACAGTAGAATAAAAGTAGAAATCAACCCTGACAGAAACTCACACTTCTACACAAAACCGTGGAAATTAAACAACCTCCTACTAAATGATTACTTCATAAATGAAGAAATCAAGATGGAAATTTAAAAATTCTATGAAGAAAACGGCCATGGAGAGACAAACTATCAAATCCTCTGGGACAAAGCTAAAGCAGTTCTGAGAGGAAAGTTTATCTCCATAAATGCCTATAACCAAAAGTCAAAAAGATCCAAATAGACAATCTAACGAAACGACTCAAAGAGCTGGAAAAAGAAGAACAGACCAACCCCAAACCCAGCAGAAGAAGTGAAATCAACAAGATCAAATCGGAACTAACCAAAACTGAAAACAGGGAAGCTATTCAGGAGATTAATAAAACAAAATTGACATGCCATTGGCTAAGCTAACGAAAAGAAGAAAAGAGAAATCTCTAATGAGCTCCATCAGGAACAAAAAAGGAGATATCACAACTGATCCCAAAGAGATACAAGATATAATTTATGAATACTACAAAAATCATTCTTTATGCACACAAACGGGAAAATGTGGAAGAAATGGACAAATTTCTAGAAACACACAGCCTCCCTAGGCTCAACCAGGAAGAAATAGATTTTCTGAACACACCAATCTTAAGAGCTGAAATAGAAACAGCAATTAAAAATCTGCCTAAAAAAAGTCCCGGCCCAGATGGTTTCACACCCAGATTTTACCACACTTACAAAGAAGAACTAGTACCTATCTTGCAGAAACTATTCCACAACATCGAGAAGAACGGAAACCTCTCCGACACCTTTAATGAACTGAATATTACCCTGATACCAAAACCAGGAAAGATGCAACAAAAAAAGAAAACCACAGACCAATATCCGTAATGAACACAGACGCAAAAATTTTCAACAAAATCTTAGCTAACCGAATCCAGATGCTTATCAAAAAAATAACCCATAATGACCAAGTGGGCTTCATCCTAGGGATGCAGGGATGGTTCAATATATATAAATCTATAAATGCAATTCACCACATAAACAGAAGCAAAAACAAATACCACATGATTCTTTCAATAGATGCAGAAAAAGCTTTTGACAAAATTCAACACCCTTTCATGATACAAACACTTAAGAAAATAGGCATAGAAGGGACATACCTAAAAATGATACAAGCCATACATGATAGACCCATAGCCAACATCATATTGAATGGGGAAAAATTGAAAGCATTCCCACTTAGAACTGGAACCAGACAAGGCTGCCCACTATCTCCGCTTCTATTCAACATAGTGCTGGAAGTCTTGGCTACAGCAATCAGACAGGAAAGTGGAATTAAAGGTATCCAAATAGGGGCAGAAGAGATCAAACTGTCACTGTTTGCTGATGATATGATATTATATCTATAAAACCCCAAAGATTCAACCAGGAAACTCCTGGAACTGATCAATGAATTTAGTAAAGTCTCAGGATACAAAATCAATACACAGAAATCAGAGGCATTCATATACGCCAACAACAATCTAATTGAGAACCAAATCAAAGACTCAATCCCTTTCACAATAGCAACAAAGAAATTAAAGTACTTAGGAATATACTTAACCAAGGAGGTAAAAGACCTCTACAGGGAGAACTATGAAACACTGAGGAAGGAAACAGCAGAGGATGTAAGCAGATGGAAATCCATACCATGCTCGTAGATCAGCAGACTCAACATCATTAAAATGTCTATACTTCCCAAACTGATCTACAGATTCAATGCAATACCTATTAAAATCCCATCAGCATTCTTCACAGATATAGAAAAAATAATTTTACGCTTCATATAAAACCAAAGAAGACCCCAAATATCAAAAGCAATTCTAGGCAACAAAAACAAAATGGGAGGTATTAATATGCCAGATGTCAAACTATACTACAAAGCTGTAGTAATTAAATCAATCAGGTATCGTCACAAAAGTAGGAATATTGACCAGTGGAACAGATCTGAGAATCCTGATATAAAACCATCCTCATATAGCTATCTAATCTCTGACAAAGCAGACAAAAATATACGCTGAGGAAAAGAATCCCTTTTCAATAAATTGTGCTGGGAAAACTGGATAGCCACTTGTAGAAGGCTAAAGCAGGACCCACACCTCTCACCTCTCACAAAAATCAACTCACGCTGGTAACAGACTTAAACCTATGGTATGAAACTATTAGAATTCTAGAGGAAAATGTGGGAAACACTCTCCTAGACATCGGCCTAGGCAAAGAGTTTATGAAGAAGTCCCCAAAGGCAATCACAGCAGCAACAAAAATAAATAAATGGGACATGATCAAACTAAAAAGCTTCTGCACAGCCAAAGAAATAGTCATGAAAGTAAACAGACAACCTACAGAATGGGAGAAAATTTTTGCATCCTACGCATTTGATAAGGGGCTGATAACTAGAATATACTTAGAACTCACGAAAATCAGCAAGAAAAAATCAAATAACCGTATTGAAAAGTGGACAAAAGACTTGAACAGAAACTTTTCTAAAGAAGACAGAAGAATGGCCAACAAACATATGAAAAAATGCTCAACATCTCTAATCATCAGGGAAATGCAAATCAAAACCACAATGAGATATCACTTAACTCCAGTGAGAATGGCGTTTATCAAAAAGTCTCCAAACAATAAATGCTGGCATGGATGCAGAGAGAGAGGAACACTCCTACACTGCTGGTGGGACTCCAAACTAGTTCAACCTCTGTGGAAAGCAATACGGAGATACCTTAAAGCAATACAAGTGGATATACCATTTGATCCAGCAATCCCATTCCTGGGCATTTACTCAAAAGATCCAATGACACTCTACAAAAAAGACACCTGCACCCAAATGTTTATAGCAGCACAATTCATAATTGCAAGGCTGTGGAAACAGCCCAAATGCTCATCAATCCAAGAATGGATTAATAAAATGTGGTATATGTATACCATGGAGTACTATTCAGCTCTAAGAAACAATGGTGATATAGCACATCTTATATTTTCCTGGTTGGAGCTGGAACCCATACTACTAAGTGAAGTATCCCAAGAATGGAAAAATAAGCACCACATATACTCACCAGCAAACTGGTATTAACTGAGAAGCACCTAAGTGGTCACATAGGTACTACAGTAATAGGGTATTGGGCAGGTGGGAGGGGGGAGGGGGCCTGGTATGTACATACATAATGAGTGAGATGTGCACCATCTGGGGGATGGTCATGCTGAAAACTCAGACTTGGGAGGGGAGATCATTCATTGAAACCTTAAAATTTGTACCCCCATAATATGCCGGAAAAAAAATTTAAAAAAAAGAAAAGAAATACACTTTTAGATAAATGATTTAAATAAAGTTTAATGTAACCTAGTTACCAATAATTGCTCAAAACAAATGCTGGAAAATTTGGCTAGAGAAATAGCAAATGAGTTATTCTCATTTTCTTTATGATGCCTAAATTTGGGCACATTTGGGCACAGAACAAGTGTTGCATACTCATTGGTAGATTAACATGCATGACTGGATTGGAGATTGTCTTCCACAGAGGGAACGTGTAGTTGGGAAGGGAAGGAGGAAATTCAAGAATTGAATATGAAAAATAAACGTATAAAGGGAATGTGAAAAACATTAAAAAGGAATACCAATATATATTGCTTTCTTACAGACAAATTTTTTAAAACTTTAGCAAGATAGGTTTTGCTTGGTAAAGTGAAAAGGCAGAGAGGAAAATTTACATTTCTCCCTTCAGCTATACCATCAACTGCTTGAATGAGGAGATATTATTTGCCTAGTACATAGTAAACACTTGATATATATTTATTAAATGAATATCATATGAGATTATTTAACAGTAGTAGAGCTTAGGACCATATAGCCAATTCTGACACACTTAGAATTATAATTAAAATACAATCAAAGCTACTTCAATTTTTGCAAAACTTACCAATTAGTGGGTACAGTACTGCTTTTTTCCCAGAATTGATGCATAACTGGTAATCTCTCTCACAACCCTTGGAGATAAAAGGATTAAAGGTCACAATAAATGTTTCACAACTGGTACCTGAATAAGGACAAATTTTTGGCATTTTTATGCTTTGCAAAAGGAATATCCTAGAAACTATAAATGCTAATCAGGTTCACGAGGGTGGTTATGGTGTTTTAAGACGGAAGTATTGATTCCTGCAACCAATCTCCCTTTCCTCATTCCTCAATAGGGGACTGAGGAATCCTGCCTTTTTCCTTCCAATGAGGGCTAGGGATCCACAAACTGCAATGGACTCAGCCCTCACTAGATAGGTAGCCCATGGAATCTGAAATCATAGGCCCTTTTACAAAGAACAATCTCCCTGGTTCTACAAGGCTAATTTCTTCTTTAGAGTCCAGACTTTTGCTGTATCTCCAGACTTCTCAGAGAATATTGGACTTAACTTCCAACGTGCCCCTGCAAAGACAACCTTCTTATCCAGAAAGCCTCGAATACTGCTGTGTCTATGACTAAAAAGGCAAATGATAAAGGCTGATTATTAGCTCAGCTGCTTCTGAGCAGGAGAAGAATGACCAAGAGGCTTTAAGGAGATAAGTAGCTGGCATAGTTTGCATTGGCGATAGTTTGGGTAAGTCTACTTTTGGGGACAGAAAGGACAAGAGATCTATCGAGAGAATAGGCCCAGTCAGGGACAACAATAAAATTGTTCACTAGCAGAATTATAACTTAGCTACACGCTACATCCCACTTGAAAGATTTATCACTAAATTATACAGATTTTGCTGAATGCCCTAGGAGGGATCAAACAAAAATCTTTTAAATGAAGCTAGAACAGATAAATTTATTGGCAATATTTCATACCCTTGGCTTTAACTTCTAATTAAAAATCATGGCCCTGCTATGATTATAATGGAGGGTCCTGACTATGAAGAATACCATACAAACCACTCCCCTCCCCCAAACACCCAGTTTGTCACTTCACCTTTGCCCCATCCCCTGGCCAAAATTTTATTGCAAACAGGAAGAGTAACCTAAGAAAAATCTTTTGTTTTTATGTAGTATCTGAAAACATCATAATAATTCCTTAGAACAGGAATAACCAAACAGCCTCAATTATTAATTAATATAATTTTTTGATGGCAGCTGTGTGAGCAGCTTGATCATTTTGTCCAAAGGAAAGGCATAGATAAGAAAATGAATCATGTCATTAATCTCCCTACCCCTAAAACTACTATCACTCTCTTCCAAAATATATGCATATAGATTAGAAATCAATGCAGACATGACTGCTTTACTCTGTATATATGCTTAATTACATTTGAAATGTTACTAAATTCAATAAAGAAATTGGATTTCTTATTTGAAATTTTGGTGGCCCTAAGTTCTTAAGGGTTCATTACAGCACTGTGTACAAGCAAATCTAAACACATAATAAATAATATTATGACATGTCTTAAATATGTATCATGGCACATAATCCTAATAGTGTACTTACTTTATAGAGAATCTCATTCAAAGAATAGTATTTTTAAAGTGCTTAGTTTCCATCCTTCTGAAAGTCACTCCCTTTAATTAAAATACTCATTGTATGGTGTTTATATAACTGGTAGGGAAGCAATGAGAAGAACCTTCTGGTTCTCTCTCCTCTACCTCATCCTCAAAATATTCCAATCTTCTCCACTACTAAAATTTCAACAAAACTGACCTCTATCACAGAAAGGGACAGAAGCTAAAAGCAAAACAGGGAAGAGTGTGATGTTCACACTAAACCTCTTCAAATCCATGATCTAATTCTAAGTTGTGCTTTTATTTACCAATTCATTAGAGGTACTAGCCATGTCATTTCCAGGACCTATAGCCAGCCAATGTGACTTTATGTAAAAATTCTACTACCAGGCACATCCTTGAGAATTCATCATTCTCAGACTCATTGGGTCTTGGGATAATAACAGGATATTTAGGTGGGGAGGAGAAGTCAAATAGTGTCAAGTAGGAAGGACAGAGGAGGTTGAAACTTTCTTATTAAGAATATTATACCAAAACATGTTCTGTATTGGTATGTAGTATATATAATTAAAATGCAATTATATTTTTAATTTATAGTCCAATGTCATTATGGTTTTCAGTTAACATCGGTTTTAAAATAAGAGTAGAAGAACAGCACCCATATATCAAGCTGATATTAAAGCTTATTGTCCCTAATTTCTACATTTTGGGGAACAAAATATGACTGGTATCTCTGATAGAAGCTGTCTTAGCATGAAAGGGATAATATTTCTATGAATTTAAACTATCAACATTTGTTTTTAATTAAGATTATCTAGCAGAGTAATTTACAGTTACCCCTAGCACTGACAATAACTTGTGGATAACTTCATTTGTTCTATCTGTGTTGTTTACTCTGATAGTTTTGTACTGTAGGAAAAAAAGAAATAAGAAATACAGTTATAAGTAAAGATTTTTAAATCAGGTGAAGAAATAATTATTGTCAAATGATTGTCCAAAGACACTTCTTATTTCTTACGGAAAGAATAAATCACAAGACTTAAGTAGAACACAAACGATTATAATTTATATTTATTCCCTTATAGATTATGCCTTTTAATAAAAAATTTCTCTTAAACTAAAAGATGTGTGGGCCCAAAATATAAGAGATTAAGCAAGTAAGAAATATACTAAATATGTTTCAGAGAGAGAGAGAGTACAGGAATCTAGCTCCTAATCAAGCAAAAAAAAAAAATAAAAGAAGAAGAAGAATCACTGAGGCTGGTCAACTGCCTCATTTCGATAATTGTATTTCCACAACCTAATGGGTAATAAAAGAAGGGAGAAGCTGAATCTCTATTTTTTCCCTCAGTATTGTTTTCACAGTACAAGGTTTTATTTCTTTGCATGGTATAAAGTCAGTTTAGATAAAATCTGAATAATAATTAGTTACAATAAACATTTAAAGCTTAGAATTTTGAAAAACCACTACTTATTGAGTACTTTCTACATGTCAGACACTGTGGCTACTAAGATTTTCATTGTTGAAATCTTTACAAGATTTAAAAGAAACAAGTCTAGAAGAAAGAACTGAAAATTTCAGAAAGCTCAATCCTATTACCAACTCTGACATAGAATCTCCTATAATCTATCTGTAACAGCTTTCTGTAAAACCACAGTGAGAATTGCTACTTAAAAAGACCATTTGCAAGCAGCAGAAAAGGAGCTAGCAAGATTCTTAGATATCTATATAGGTTGCTGAATTCAAAGGATATTATTTAAATATAAAACAATGTTATGTTATCAAAAAAATATTTTTGCTATATATAAGTTTTATATATGATAATTATAAGAATTCAGTTATCAGGCTGTGTCCTTGTTAGGGCTTAAAATGCACAAATAAGTAGCAGAAATGGAAAGACAATGATATTTTTAAAAATATAAAAATAAAGCTAAGTGAAATCCACTGATAATTTATCACTTATCTTTCCATGAATAGTATTTCTTCCCTATGAGACAATTACTTGACATGACAAATTGCCTCTAAAAGTGGTTTATTAAATGAAGTTTAATTTTTAAAAAAGTATTCTAAATGCATTAATTTCAAATTGTACTCCTTAGAGCCACAGGGATTATGCAGAATTATCTCAGAGGCCAACAAGGGAGGGTTTGGAGCACCCAACCCCGTGTCTGTCTTCTACCAATGTGTCAGAGGCAGGTTACATACTAGGCTTTAACTTAAGACTTAATTTCAATAAGGGTTTCTGCATTTTTTTAAATTTAAAAACACTTGCATTTAAAGAAACACTCTCATGAATCTTTTGTAAAGTAAAGAATCTATTCTTCCAATTACCTAGTTTCTAACATAATGATTTTTGTAGTACTGGGCACATATGTTCAAAATTGTAATTCTATTAAGTGTATTTTTCCTGCATGCCTTTCTGGTAGATAAAATGAATGAATTTCAGCAGATAATGCTTTTTGGCTAATAAACAAATAACAAAATAAATAGACAAAACTGAACATGTGGCTATTTTGTTGCATATTAGCAGAATTCACTGACAGGTTGTGCAGAACTGAAGGACAAAGATAATACTTCCCATACTTGCACTCTTATTTGGGGGATTAACTCTGGAAGCAGGGCTCCTGGAAAGAGACTCTAGCCACGAAATCTGCTTCAGAGAGCAAAGGACAGAGTGTATCATATCATCCTTGACTTACTCAGGGTACTAATGATCAAAACAGAGCACCCAACCTGACCACATCTTTTATCTTTTCCAAAATGAGAGTGGGACATCAGTCCTTTCTCAAGCACACACACTTTCCATACATTAAGTGCTTAAAAAAGTTCAGAGAGTTTTCCATGAAAATCCTAAATGTAACCAACTGCCACAACAACTGAATCAAAGCAGGCAGAAACAACGTTTCATTTTGTTTTCTCCTACTTTGCTACAAAAGATCTCTCTTGTTTCAAAATTTGAATATTTCCCTCAAGCAGTGATTATCTGGCATTCAGGTGTTTGTCAGAATATTTCCATAATTTCTGCTTTTGGTCAAAACATAATGATTTTGCACTATATATTTTTCCACAAACAAAACTATTCTGTGTGATGCAGAGCTGCTGTGAAGTATGGCAGTCCATAGTATCACAAAAGTATCCATAAGGTTCCATCTTATTCACCATCAATAACATATTGGCTCTTGTGCTATGAGTCATCCATCCAATCATACCTAATAAATTGGGTTTAATGTTTATATGACCAATGTGATAAAACTATGAGGCAGAAAAATGCTGATCCCTTAAAAATGTCAACCTTCCCAGATTTTCCCCATAGCTTGAGAAATTCAATCCATAAACTTTCAAAACCACTTTCTCCTTAAGAAGTGATAACTTGGAAAAAAATGTTTAATAATGATTGAAAATACCTCTTTGTGGAAACGGCTTTACTACAAGTCTCTGCAGCTGCTACTAACAATATTCAGAGAAACATTCATGCCAGAGGGAGGAAAGAGACATCTAATAAGCAGTGTTTTTTCCAAGCATACATGTCAATTATTATAGTTAATATGAATTTCTCTTGCTTCATTTTCTCTAGGGTTTACTTTTCATATATACAAAGACAGAGATATACCTAGGAAAATGCACTTTCCCCCTATGGCATTTCTAAATGCCTACCTTGCACAGCACAGACAGTCTATCTGTCTGCCTGTCAGTCTCTCTTTTTAACCATGGTATTCTGCTTTAATGCAGGGACATGGAATTTAATTTTCTTCCTTATAAACACTTACATGGACACAATTCCCCATATCTTCGGTGAATATTTTGAGGGGAATGCTCTTCAGATAGTCCTTCTGTTTCTCGAGATCAATGTATCTAATCAAATGCAAACACTGAGTCACTGTTTTTGCTGATGGCTTATTTTTTAAATCAGTCTGTTTCACCAATAATTTCAATGTACTTATATGCTATTTTTAAAGACATATGAGAAGATTCAGCAAAGCCGGACTACATTATGGGTTGAAAGGGAATTAAAAAACATGGCAGGACACTAGGCATGGGCACAAATAAGAATGGGACCTCCATGTCAAGTGAGGTTTGAGGAGCACAGGCAGGTTAAGGCACCTCTGGGTAATGTTTTATCTTTAACACTGCCCTGACTTCTTTGGACATGTCTAGCACCTTGCTGATAAGAACAGGAGCATAGAAGACACTTTATAAGGCCAAACCAAAGCAACAACCTTTTACTTCTTATCTAGCTCTCCTGTAGAGTGTACATCTCCATTATCCCACTGCTTGGGGAGGAGGAGAGCAGAGGAAGGAGGGAAGAACTATGGGTCTAGTAAAGGAGGCTAAGTCTATCATTTTAGTCTGCATGCTCAATGGTGGGGTTAATAATCAATTTCCAAGGTGCTCATCAGAAAACTCTGCATTTATGGAAACTTAACAAATACTTTGATGAAACTGTTAGCTCCAGTTGGTAAACTGGAGACAACAGAAAGAGATGGAAGATATTATTGACTAATTTCTGCATAAAATGATCTAACTAGACCTCAGTGCTCTCCTTCCTAGAAAGTAAGAACTACATGTAATGAAAGAACATTATTTATAGCAAATAGAGAACAATCCGAACAGCAGCTTATTTTCAGGACAAATGAACAATTTCTACTAAGGAGAAGGGGAATAACTTGGAGCACGTCTCTGCAGAAAAGGTTTTAATCCATTTATTGCAGGTTAAAGATTAAAAATACATATACTGAAAAAAAAATACCTCTGAAGGAGAGACAGCCATGTGTCCTTTTGTTCTGGAGAACTGCAATCAAAGAAAATGGAAAACAGAAATTGCATACGCTACTTATGCTAAAATATTTAAGATTGTCAATCCAGATGAAAATATGAACAGACTGTTATTGTTGTAGTTGCACATGTAAGATGCAACCTCAACATAACTTTGTTCTACAGAATCCCATGGTGAAAATGCCCTTTTGGAAAACTTACACACTCAACTATAGTTTTATTAGACCCTCTTTTCTAGTCAGCTGCTTTTCTACAAGTGGTATTATACTAGTAAGTGGTAGCTCTTATTGTGGATAGAGTACTTGATTTGGAATTCAACACCTGGACTTTCCACATCTGTAAATTATCTCACTCAGAGTGAGATAATTATCTCACTCAGAGTGTTTTTATAGCATTTGTATAGCATACAAATAGAAAGTATGCTTAATATTTAGATTAAACAGACTAAGGAGAAATTTGGCATATGGATAAAATACCTTGGCCCAGAAACCAGACTCTTGTCAGGGAAAGAAACATTTTTTAAAAAACATAAAGGAGAATTATAATTTAGTTCATAGAACTCTTAGTTCATAGAACTCTTATTCTCAATTACTATAACCTGCTTAAGGTCAATCCATTTACAACTAAATTACTATTGATTAATACAACTAAATTACTATTGATTAATATTTTTTGCTGATGTCACAGCTGCATTTAATTCATAAATTAGAAATAAAATTAACTTTATTCCTATATGGTCTTGTCACTTATAAGCTTTTAAAACCATATTTCTAATCTCTTTAAAGAAACTGGAAACTATACTTATGTCTTTTTCCAACAAAATATACTTCATAAATATTTGCAATTTGTTTCTAACTTTGGTGCTTAGCAATTTTCTCCATCAGCAATCTCTCAGGATTGGCCATCAGAAAGCACATTACATTTTTTTTTTACCACTAACCATGGAACTTCCATCTTTCATTTCTTATCATCTTTTCTAAAAAAGATTTTCCAGATTCAAATTTTGTATGTTTATGTTAAATCTTGCATTTATTCAGCAAAAACCTATGTGGAAAATATATGAGACATTTTCTTCAGACACATTAACCTTTTCAAAGCAGTTAAAGAAAACTACCACTTTAGGACACTTAGTTATTGACAAATAACTTGTATAGAGAAAACTTCGCAAAGCTGTACTGTACCGCTCAAGGAATTTTTATAAATTGAACACACCTGCATAACCACCACCCAGATTATAAAACAGGTAATCACTTTAGAAGGTCACCTGATGTTCCTTTCAGCCAGTAGTTTCCACTACCCTAACTTCCAAGAGCATAGAATTGTTTTGCTTGTTTGGGTACTTTATGTAAATGTAATCGTATAGTATATACTATTTTGAGTCTGGCTTCTTTCATTTAACATGATGTTTGTTAAATTTATCAATATCACCACATGTAGTTTTATATCCTTCATTCTTATTGTTGTATAGTGTTGTTTAAATATATAGTACATATTACTTTAAAAAATAAACAAATTACGGAATGTGTCAGGTTAATTTATAGAGATTGATCTGTGTAATCTTCTTATATTTGCCCCTTCCCCCTGCTCTATACTAGAATCTAGGGCTCCATTTCTTTAATAGTTATTAATCTCAGGCATGTTTACAGGAATAAAACAGAAGTGCTCCAAAGTCAATGGTTACCTCTGAGTTTTATAAACACCTAAACCCATTAAAAATATACTACTAATACTCAGGAGAAAGCAGTGTATATTAAAGAAAGAAAAAGGGCATGGCACATTGGAAGATTCAAATTATGGAGGGCATAGAAGTTTGCTATCCTTGAGAGTGAACCAGAAACCATGTCACTCAGTTAAGATGTCCTAAGGAAACAAAGAACCCAGAAGAAATGGTGCTAAGGAGCAACTAGGGAGCATGAGTCCCAGGCATCAGAGTTTTTATAATCAGCAAGGAAGGAAGAACATCTTCCTTCCGCATGTGGCAAGGAAGCAGAACATCTCTGGAGGTACAAAGACAGCTCTGGGTGTAGAAAAAGATGATGTCAGCAGTGAAGTATCTCAGAAGTCTCTTGTATTCTGATTCTGCCTTAAAAAAACAGGATTTCCAGTAAAGAACATCTGATTTCATACCAGCCTGGGAAAATGGAGGCTTAAGGGGGGTATGAATTTGATCTCTAAATAAACAGGCACACCTGAGTTTGTAATTTAAGACTCACAGTAGGTACATAAGTTAAAATAATATTCTTCTGATTACTCTTGTAGATAGACCATCATCAGATTGAAGTACTTCCTGTGTGTTTTCAAAAATGTTCCCATTGTATCATACCGTTATTTGTAGAATCAAGGTGTAGCACCTCTTTTTGTGGTACATATAAATCCTAGGTTTCTGGGCTGGGGCATGGTGGCTCACACTTATAATCCTAACACTCGGAGAGGTCCTGGCAGGAGGAATACTTGAGCTCAGGAGTTGAGACCAGCTTGAGCAAAAGTGAGATCCTGCCTCTACTAAAAATAGAAAAAATTAGCCAGGTGTGGTGGTGCATGCCTGTAGTCCCAGCTACTCAAGGAGGATGAGGCAAGAGTATCGCTTGAGGTTGCTGTGAGCTAGGCTGACACAATGGCACTCTAGCCTAGACGACAGAGTGAGACTCTGTCTCAAAAACAAACAAACAAAAAAATGCTAGGTTTGTAAATCAGAGACATGTAGTGACACAGATATGAAATTCCTTTTGGCCTTTTTTGATACATGACTATCTGTCCTGTTTCCTGAAGTAAGACATGGAGAGTTCACATCGATTCCTTGCTCTCTCCCCAATTTAACTCACCTGAGAGCTCTTCAATATGGCAGTTGTCAGCCTTAGTTTTCAACACTATTAGTTTTTTACTTTTTTGTTTTTTTTTTAAATAGTTATATAGTAGTTTTATAGTAACTGGGTAGGAGAGATTGCCTCTTATGCTGCTAGCCTGATGGCATTTTAAACTGATCATGACCTAGAGTTCCCTGAAATTTACCAAGATATAACACACCCTTTTCAATGGTCTTCATCCCTTCCTAAAGATCTGAGCTTCCTTCTGATTATCATTTCACTTTCTCCTGAGAAACATTTTCTTTGTAGAATAGGTGTGTTGGCAGTAAATTCTTAGGTTTTGTTTTTGTTTTTTTATAATCTATTTCACCTTCATATTTAGGAATGTTTTTGCTGGTTATTGTAGTCTAGGTTGAAAGTTGTTGCTTTCAACACTTTAAAGATGCTCCACTGTCTCCTGACCTTCAAATTTTGCAATGAAAATCTGCAATAATTCAAATCATCATTCTCTTATTTATAACTCATTGTTCTTCTCTGTCTGCTTTTAAGATTTTTCTCTTATCTTTGATGTACAATAATTGTCTATAACACGACCAGGTACAATTTTTTCCATCTCATCCTGTCTGGGGTTATCTGAGCTTATTCCAATCTGTACATTTATGTCTTTCACCAAATTTGAGAGGTTTTTATATACATTATAACCACAAATATTTCTTCTGCCCCATTTCATCTTTCTTTTTTCTGAGAGTCCAATTACATGTATGGCATACATTTTGATATTTTCCCACAAGTCCCTGATGCATTTCTCATTTTAAAAAAAAACTTTGTTTCCTCTCTTCATCAGATTAGAAAACTTGTATTGATGTATCTTCAAATTCACTGGCTACTGTTTTACTTCCATTCTGCAGAAAAGACCAGTATCTTTTATTTAAGATATTGTAGTTTTAATTCTAGAATTTCTGTCTGGCCACATAAAATATTTTCTACTTCTTTACTGATATTTCCTGTCTTTCTATTAATTTCAATTGGAGTTTCATTTTATCTACCATGAATATTTATGAAAACTGCTTTAAAGATCTTTTCTAGTAATTTAACATATGGGTAACTCAGAATAGGTCACTATTGATTTATCCCTTCTCTTTCCTTGTTCTTTATATGTCAGGAAACTTTAGATTATACTCTGAACATTACAAATGTTTGGTTTTGGAGACTGTATTTTGCTCTATTTGCAAAAGAGTATTGATGTTTTGCTTTAGCAAGCAACTAACTTGATTAGCTCAAACTACAAAATATAATCCACCTGTGGTAGGGAGCAGTTCAGTACAATTTTTTTGATGTTAACATTAAGCTGCAAGTCTATCCTAAGCATATGGGGGGGTAGCAGAGACTTGGGCAGTGTCTATACACAGAATTTACAGCTTCCCTTCTCTGACATTTTCTTTTATGAAATTTCCCCCCTCATGTTGTAATAGCTGTGGTTGACCTAGGCTATGTACTCTGGTTCTTCATCTCAGGAAGATTAGAACTTGTGTCAGTTTGAGTTGCCCTACACCTTGATGTGACTGCCTCTTCTCTTCATAGGGAAGCCATAAAACCAGGAAATTCACCCACTACTGGTGCCTTCTTCCTAGTTTTAAGTCCTCTTCAAAATCTGCCAACTTTTGTTCATTCTCCATAACCCTTGGGTAGTTTTTGGAGTTTACAGTTGTTTTGTGTAGGGTGGTCAGTCTCAGTCCTCATACTAGAGGAGAGGCAGAATGCGACACTTTATTTAAAATAAATATTTATTATTTATTAATTTAATTAATAATTAATTGATTGATTAATTAATATTAATTTAATTAATAATTAATTTAATATTTATTATATATTAATAAATATTTATTTAAAATAAATAAATAAACAATTTTGAAATAATTTTAGATTTCCAGAAAACTCATAAAGATAATACAGACAGTCCCTGTATACTGGTCCCCCAATTTAATTTCCGCTAATGTTATCCTCTTAGGTTTTCATGGTCCATCTGTTAAAACTAAGAAATCAATACCAGAATATTACTATTAACCAAGCTCTTGATTTTATTCAGATATCACTGGGGTTTCCATTAATGTCCATTTTCTGTTCTAGGAGCCAATCCAGGATACTGCATTATATTTAAATATCATGTCTCCTTAGTAATTGATCTCTGACAGTTTGTCAGTCTGTCCATGTTTTTGTTTCTTAACTTTGACAGTTCTGAGGAGTACTGGTTCGATATCCTGTACAATGTCTCTCAATTTGTGTGAATTTCAATTTGTGTGAATTGGAAGTTTTTCTCATGATTAGACAGGAGTTATGAGTTTTTCAGGGAAAAGACCACAGAGTGGAATTGCTCTTATCATCTCATTATATAAAAGGAGTATGTGATATCCACATGACATCCCCAGTGATATTAACCTTTTTCACTTGGTTAAAGAATCATAGTTTGAGCAATACTCTCTATACACACACACACACACACACACATAACTTGTTTTCACATTTCCCCCTCTTCTTTAAAGAAGCTTCATGGAAATGCTTTGATTAAAAACATCATCTAGTCACATCCCTCACTTCTAATCGCTTCCCTTCACCTGTAACTCTAAGGATATTAAGCAATATTAAATGATAATATCTATGGAAATCTGTCATGGAAAAGAAGATACACAGAGAAAGATAGAAACCCATGTTCCTTCCAAATAAATCTTAAAATCTGTTATAGGCAAATAATGCATAACAAAGTGAAATTACATGCCTGTCTTTTAATAGAGATTTACAGCTTAGAAAATTTTAGTTTACTAGCTTCAGGATGATGCCTGAAGAATATGGTGGTGGTGGGAAGAGAATGAAAAGCATCATGTGCATGTAATGGAATCTAAATCCTTAAGAATAAAAAAAAAATACTAGAGTTGGAGTACATTTGTTCAAAAGCACAGGTGTGAGCTTTGCTATGCTCTCCCTGACCTTTAAGTGCCAATTAAGCATGTTCAGCATAAAAGGACAAAAATTCTTTATTCATACATTCTCCAACCCCATCCTCACCTACAAGTGACTCTTGGAAACCAAAGTTTACTCCTTAAAATATTGTTTGCTCTTGATTGTCACATCTCTATAGATACTAAACCAAAACCTGATACATAATTCAAGCAACCCAGTATTGCAGGACATTAGTTTTATTTGTATAAGGATAAACTACTTGTTTAGAAAACTTTGGAGTATAAACCACTTATCCAAACTTATTTGGACTATTTTATAAAATTTGCTTTGATAAAGGTTATTTCAGTGGTTTGAAAAGGCTGATAAGATTCAAAACCTCAATATGTAAAATAAATAAGTCCATACACATTAGGAAAAGGGATATTGGAGAGGGAGTCCTAAAGGTCTGGCCACCAGTCTATTCCCCTTCTATATTCCTGGAAGTTCTCATCCCCACAGTTGTTTCAGTAGAGCCCCTTTAAAACTCACTGGTCAAACCAAGGCAAATGACTTCAAGAGTTCCCAACAGTTACCATTAAATTGCATAGGTTTTAACCAAAAGTTTTTGGGAAAAACATAAGGTGCATGAGCATCTTGGTTGAGAGTATGTGTCAAAAGATGAGTCACTGACTTCAGAAACAACCAGAATAAATTATTTTCCTTCTAACAATTTGGGGAACAAAATTTGCTTAACAATTTTCCCTCATCCCAGAAATCACCCAAGTAGCTAAACAAGGTAAATACAGGACAAGCTGTGGTTCTTACCTGAAAGTGGCCACAAAGTTCTGAGTGGGCCAGCCCAAGACAAAGGATTTCATAGCACTGCTCTTACCATCTCCCAGTTCATCGACACAGCTTGCTGTCCACATGTCAGATAATTTAATCTTGTTTTTCAACTTAAACTTATTGTTGTACCTAGAAAGATAAAAATCAAAAAAGACCTCTTGTTATTTTGTTTGTTTCTTAAATTGTATGGGAGATTCTGTACTTCTGTCAATGTCTGTTCATTGCTTTTGTCTTCAGTGCCTGAGGCAGTAAATTGTAACACAGTAGGCTACCTTGGACCAAGAAGGCCTTTATAACATTTGGTGAAGCATTTACTCCTCATGTCTGCATGTATAGCAACAAATAGCCATAAACTGCCATTTTATTTTTCTATACATTGAGCGCTACATTTGGATCAAAAACTTACTTTTTGACTTACTGCTGTCACAAAAAATTAATTCATTTATTATTTATAACTTGCTTATTTACAAAAGGACAGGACTAGAGTGGCAGAATGCAAAAAAGTATACATGATTTATTAAGATGTTTATAAAATTTCCACTTTAAGAGAGATGAAAAAACCTAGAATTAATTAGAGGAATTTATAATACATTTTCAACTGAGTGGCTATAAGCTTTTCTAGACTTTAAAAGCATAGATTATTTTAAATTTCTTTTCTTAAGATTATGTTCAAGCATTTTCCCTTATATTCTGGCTAAAACTGAAGAACTGTAGCCTAAAAAATAACCTAAAAGAGAATAGGTTTGACACAATTAATGTTAATCACTGGGGCTCATAAGGTGATCTACTTTAAGAATTTCTTTTTGACAGTTTCTTCCTACTAAGAACCCTGGTATGGAAACCATCATATCTCTTGAGCTAATTGACAAATTTATTGCTCAGATGGAGCTGAGATTTAAACAGAAGAAACTGAGTAGGATAAAGAGAACGCCCAGGGAAACTTGGGTCCTTCCTGCCATTCAGAACCGTTTGTGGAAAAGCTAAAATAAAATCAAAGATACCTCATGTATGGAAGCATCCCTAACACTATCTGATTCATGGAATAGTAAGGCTAAAACTCTTAAGTGGGATTTATAAGATGAAAAGATATTGCAGGAAATATGCATGAAGGACAACCTAGATTTAAAGACTCGTCTGTCCTTCCCATGGCATGCACCAAATTTAAGTGTATATATATATATATATATATATATATATACACTTAAATATATATATATATATTATATATATAATAGAAAAGTACCTTGTGGCAAAATGGCTTCTTTCTGTATTTTATTTTAATATTTTTACCCTATTGCTAAAAATCATTATATTATTTTATGAAACAGATTCAATTACAGACTGATTCTTATTTCATAATGCCAATTATTCAGGTAATATAAAACTAAGACTACAAATCTTTTGGAAGGAAAGGTACTCTTTCATGTTTGCTTTGACATTTTGTGTTTTCTAATGCAGATCTCTATCTATATCGGATACTTCAGATATCTTATGCAAACATCCACATATACTGACCTGGGGAAAAAGTCATTCCAATGATCCTTTTCCTAGATCAATAAAGTATCACCCCTAATGAATACAAAAGTAGATCCCAAGGCCCTATCTGCCTTTAATACATTCCTAATTTAGTATGGAAAAAAAAAGACAATAAATTCAAAACAATTTTCAGCAACATTGTCAATATCCAGCACAAAGTGGAGCAAATATAATATTTTAGCCAATAAAAGGTACATTTAACATCCTTTCGATTATTGTGCTTACTAAAATTCCTTTAGTTTGCCTAAATAAATATGTGACACCTTGTCAATTATTTATCCCACTTGAGTCTACTTCTGTAGGCCCAACCCAAGGACTGAAAGCAGTTTCCAAATGAAGCCTAAATATCAGCTGACATAATATGGAACTGAGGTCTCCCTTTTCTCTATGGCTAAATATGAAGACCAAGCACTGGTCTAATTGATCCAGGGTACCACACAATTTTTTATCCAAGGGTGAGTATACACATACGTTTGATATAGCCAGAGGCTATTTCTTTTTGGTTGCTGCTGTTCATTTTGGAAAAAAAAAATAAGTTTTTTCATATTAAGAAGAATCTGTGAATATATATGAATGTTTGCTATGAGAATGATCATGTAATACATTTCCTAAAAATTTTTCTAAATTTTTGTAAGGTGGCAGGATTTACTCATCATCATTATCATCATCATCTCTTCAAATATCTACGTTCTTTCTATCTTAAGGCTCTTGGGTTTATGCCCAAAACATAAAAAATAACATAGGTCACACAAACTTTTAAATATCCCCAATGGATATAGAAAGTATTTAAAATAGTCTCCCATGAATTGAATGTCATAAATAACACCATTTACATCAATTGATATAAACTTTGTCACTCAATAAAAACATTAGAATGGACAACAGAGTTATCTAGGATAAAATGGTATAACCCTATGTGAGGGACAACTAAAATAAAAAGCTATAAAAGTAGACAATGAGCACAAATTTTACCAATATATCTAAAAACAACAATTTTCTAGTGGTATACAACTGTCTTTATATAAAATGTTTTTAGCAAAATATAGGTTACATAAAAACTACTTAGATATAAACACTATACAGAACAATAAATGATTTAAGGTAAAAAAAAAAAAAACAATGGTTCTCTAAATAACTGCTAAGGAAAAAAAAAATTCCAAAAACATAAGGAAAATATCTTCTTCCCTAAGAGTTGAATGCATGTTGTAAGTGAGTACCCTTAAGGTCCTAAATTTCAGGAAATTGGTTGTTGTCTGCTTATCTACCTCCAGGCTAAGCTTTCCACCTAAGGAGTACAATGTGGTAAGGAAGACAGCCAGGCTTTGGAATGAAATCTATATCCAAGCCCCAGCTCTTCCATTTCCTAGTCTATGACAAACCTCCTTGAGCCTCAGTGTTCAACATCGAAAACAACTCTTATCTTGGGGGGATGCTAGGAAAATTAAATGAGACCTTTCTGATTCTCCTATTATAATACCTAGCATACATAATATAACCCATAAAATAATTTTTAAATGAACAAATTTTTTTTAAAAAAAATAATGATTTGTTCTTCTTGTAACAGACTCACTGCTTAGATCTTCATGTGAACTTGTTCAACTGCAAAGGAGTAGAACAAAAAGGAAAAAAAAAACACTTTTCTTTCACTGTATTACTCCAAACATCATATTCAGGGCCAAAACTACATTTGTAAGTATCACTTCTATTGAAAATATTGTGGAACTGTTTCATTATCTTTATGTTGCCTTTAACTTGAAAAGTTCACTAAACCTTCTATACCATTTCTTCCTAAATGAGTATTTAGTTGGAACCTTTTACTCATCACAAGGAAAACGCTCATTTAACAGCGAAAATGAAATCCATTAAAAAAGAGTTCAGTAATAGAGGCAGCAGACCACATATTGGTTAAAAGAATAGATTTTGAAATAAGGTAGATCTAGGTTCAAAGGTAGGTTCAGCTAGTTACTCTGTGACCTTGAGGAAGTCACGTAATTTCTCTCAGTATCAATTTCTTTTCTTTTTTTTCTTAGACTGGACAAGTGCAATAGTGAGAAAAATACCAATTTCTTTTCTAAAATGAGGAAAATAAGTACTCACCTCATAAAATAGTTATAAGGGTTAAAGTCTTTAGAAGAATAACTAAAATATAGTAACATCCCCCCAAAAAGTTGGTTTCTCTTGTTATGAATACAACTCACATTAAATATAGTGTTTTGGAAAATTATTTACCCTTGCCCATGCCTTCTTTATGGCACTGAGTAACTTAGGTGTGTGAGTGTGGGTAACAGAAAAAAGTGTTTTCTCTAGTGACTAAAAATCTCCTTCATGAGATTGGATTTGTTAAAATACTTTTATCATTCCTGATGTTTCATACATAAGGACAATGGGAAACAGAGCCAGCAGCAGCAGCCATGTTCTAGGCTGAGTATTAAGTGCACTGGTATTTAGTGTTGAGCAGCAAGTGAATCCTTTTGGGTACCTCTAAAGTACGTTCCAGATAAGTCTCTATCTTCCTCTTACCTGTCATTTCCTCAGATAGAGCCCTCACTATCTCCATCAGGACCACTAACAACTTACTATCTAGTCTCCTTAACTTTACTCTTGCCTTCCTTCCAGTGCATTATCTAACTAGCATGAGCCAGAATTGTATTTTTTCAAAAAAAGAATCACACTCTACCACTCCCCCAATTAAAACCCTTCAGAATAAAATCCGAGGGGTTTATGATAGCCTTTGTGGTACTAAGCCTCCAAGATGGTCCCCATGATCCTTAGTTCCTGATATTCATACCCGTGCATAGTTCCCTTCCATGCTGTGCCAAGGTTGCCCTGTGTGGCCAATCACATACATCAGAAATGATGGTACACTACTTCCAAAATCAGGTTATAAAATACTGTGGTTTCTATTTTGGGTGCTATTTCAATGGCCTACTCTCTCTGACTCTGTTGGGATCTTTCACTCCGAAGGAAGCAACTGCCATACAAGCAGCCCTATGGAGAGACCCACGTGGAAAGGAAGCCTTTGGAGAACAGCCATGAGGAATTACAGCTGCCAGCACCCACATGAGTGAGCTTGGAAGTGGTTTCTTGGGTTCCAGTTGAGCCCTGAGATAATTGGTACCTTGCCCAACAAGCTACAGAGCCCTCAAGAAGGATCGTGAGCCAGAACCATCCAGTGAAACACTCCCAGACTCCTCACTCAGAGAAAATATAGACATTTACAGTTTTAAGCTGTTATGTTTTGGGGTGATTTGTTACACAGCAATAGATAATTAATAAGGTCGACAAGGTCCTGATGACCTAACCTTTGTGTACTTCACCAATCATAATTCCTATCACTCTCCTTTGCTCATTAGGCTCCAGTTACACAGGCCTTCCTTGAACTCCTCTAAGGGCCAAGCTTTCCCCACCACCTTTGTACCTGTTGTCTCGACCTAGAACACTCATGGTCCTGACATCTATCTAAATGGCTGGTTGCTTTTCATCCTTCAATGATTTATCCCCTGACTACACCTACCTAACACATACCCCATCTTTTACTTCACCCACCACCCCATCTTTTACTTCACCCACCATAGCACTAATCACAATCTGTCTTATTCTCCCCTACACACGAAGGTAAGCTCCCATATTAGAATGTAATCTACCCAAGAGCAAGAACTATCCCCATCACATCGTTCATTATATTTCCTACATTTATTCAAGGCATGGCACATGACCTAAATGAACATTTTGTTGTATGAACAAAAAATGGAAAATTTATTTTGCAAAAAAAGAAACAAACATAAAACTCACTTCAGATATTGAGTATACCAACAGAGGCCAGACATTCTTACAATAACCATTGAGTTATTGTAATAACCCTTACAATAACCATTGAAAGGGTATCTTTGTTAGTGGAAATGCAATTTTTTAGTGATAACCAGGAGAGACTGTACAGTTCACTTACTTGCTTTTGGCCACAACAAGCAGATCATTGAAGAGAAAAAGATGCTGCTCCTGCCTCTGCAGGCCTCTTGTGAGCTCCACTAGGCTGTCAATCAGCAGAGTCCTATTGGAGCAGGCAAATGCCATCAGAAATGCACAGGTGTTCATGGCAGCAGAAGGTCTTTCCCTGTAACGGATCAAATTCCACAGATCATCAGTCAAATGATCAAATATACCACCAAGTTTTTATAAAATTATAACTTAAAGTTGGTCAAGAAATATAAAACTGTAACTTTTTAATGCAATGACAGTGTCCTAACTGGTCCCCCAGTATATTCTCCACACAGTAGTCTTCAACATCTCATTATGAAACATTTTGAAACATAAAGCAAAGTTGAAATAATTTTATGTTAAACACATGTATGTATACCTCCACATAGATTTTACCATTAATATTTTACTGTGTCTGCTTTATTATATATGTATCCAACTATCTATCCTTCTATTTATTGATTCATTCATTCATTTATTTATTTAGAAATAGGGTCTTGCTCTGTCACTCAGGGTGAAGTACAATGGTGTGATCATAGCACAGTATCCTCCAATTCCTGGGATCAAGTGATCCTCCTGCCTCAGCCACCCAAATAGCTGGGACTACAAGCATGTGCCATCACACAGAGCTATTTCTAAAACTTTTTTTGTAGAGATAGGGTCTTGTTATGCTAACCAGACTGGTCTTGAACTCCTGGCTTCATGGTATCCTCCTGCCTTGGCCTCCCAAATGCCTGGGGTTACAGGCATGGCCACCATACATGGTCTATTTATCAATCTATTTTGTTTCTGGCATTTCAGCATAAACTACATAAAGCAGTACATACCCTTCCCCCAAATACTTCAGCATGCATGTCATTAACTAGAGTTCAATATTCATATTTTTCTCTTGATATAAAATTTATACACAAAATACACAAATACAAAAATCTTAGGTGTAGATTCACTGACCTTTTTTTTTTATAAAGCCCTTTTTAAAGCATCATATTCACTAACTTTTGACAAATGTATTCCCCCTGTGTAATCTAAGCCCCTATCAAGATATAGGAAATTATCATCACTCAAAAAAATTCTCCCTTCTGGTTATTATCTAAATTAAGGAAACAGTTTCTATGGATTGACTCCTGAGTTATTTCTTCATCACAGGCTGATATCTGTTAGTTCAAAAGCTCACTGGTGCCAAACTCAAATTTTTACATACCCAATCATTTGAAAAATAGCCCACACAAGAAGATTTTTAGCCACTAACAGCCTGCCTGCTTTGCATATTCCATAAAACTAGATCCAGCATCTGCTGGCCACTGATAAGAGAGAACCTGTGGTTATGAGACCCCAAGCTGCTACTGCCCCTTACCGCTCTCTGACTCAGACATTCCTCACTACTGAGCAACATCACCTGGACATGTCATCTCCAGAGACATTGTCTCTGATTCTCCTATCTTCCAGAATTCTCTTGCCCTCTTCCCCTGTTAGATGGTGGGCCCTCATCTTAAGCCTCTTGGAAAGTCTTGTGTGCTGAGGGACTTCTTTTCTCATGCAACCTTGTGCCATCATCATCTCCTTTTTGCTTGATCAGTGCCCGAATCCCTCATACTCCTTATACCAGTCAGTCCCCACTCCAACATCCTGGAGGAAACCACTATTCTGATTTCTTTCCCACTGAAGGTTTTCCCATCTCAAAAAACAAAATGAATCTCAGCCTCTACCTTATACTATAAACCAAAAGTAATTTGAGATAGATCATCGACTTACATGTAAGAACCAAAATCATCAGTATTTTAATAGAACACATAGGAAACTATCTTTATGACTGAGGGATGGTGAAGATTGTGCCTGTTCCAGAATTTTATATAACTGGAACTACAGTATGTACTATTTTGTGTAAGATAGCTTTTACTCAGTATGTTTTTGGAATTCATTTACCAATAATCCATTCCTTTATATTACTGAATAGTATTCAATGTATAAATATATCGGAGTTAATCTATTCTCTTACTGATGGACACCTGGGATGTTTCCAGTTTTAACTGCTATTAAACATTGTACTAGTCTTTTTGTGACCTATGTTTTCATTTCTCTTGGGGTAAATATCCCATAGTGGAATTGCTAGGTCATAGAATACAGTTATGTTTAATTTTAGAAAAAAAAATAAACCTTCTAGTTAGTTTTCCAAAGTGGCTGTATCCTTCTACATTCCCTACAACACAGTAGGAGAGTCCCAGTTGTTCCACAACCTTAAAAACACTTGTTGCTGTCAGTCTTTTGAATTCTAGGCAGTCTAGAGACATATAGTGGCCTCTCATTAAGATTTTAACTTGTGGTTCTCCGAGTGCTAATTTCTGTCATGTTCTTACTGTCCATTTGTGCATTTTCATTGGTAAAATGTCTTCAAATCTTTTGCTCATTAGCTTTACAAAGATGAGTTGTGTGTTATTATGCACATTATCTACTGTGTTATAGGAATTTTTTATGAATCCTGGGCACGTTGTGCTGGTATACAGTGCTCTGTCAGGTATGTGTTTGGGGAAATATTTGCTCCCAGTCTGTTGCTTGCCTGGTATGCTTTCTTCACTGTGTTTTTGACAAAAGCTTTAAAATTTCATGAAGTTTAATTCATTGATATTTTTCATAGTATTTAATTTCTGTAACCTTTCTACAAAAACTGCTAAGAAGTTATCTTCCTAATTAAATTTTCATTAGGCACCTATTAAAAGGAGTTTACATTTCCTAATCAACCCAATGACTAAAGCATATATCTTCTGGGGACAGATCAGAAAGAGTACTAAATCTAAGAGGACTTGTTGAGCACTGGGAAGAAAGTGACCTAAGCATTTTGATAAGTTTCATTCAATGGGATTTGAATATAGAATCTATGGTGGCACTAAAAATCTTCAATACCTTCATATAGATTTTATGTTAAATTAGCACATCATTCACAAAAATATCATAGCTGCAGGTATACCCTCACTTTAAATAAAGATGAAGACTTCACTTTACATAAAAGGATTCCCAGCTGAGAAGAAAGTCATCACAAGATTCATTTGAACACAAAAAATGCTATGAGTAAAAAATTCCATTTCAAAATGAATCAATAAATTAATAATTGAATATCCATTAAATTTCTACATATTATGAAAAACCCTTAAAATGTCCACTGAAACAGTAATCGGCCACAATAGGTAAGATGGCCACTTTATTATATATTTAGCTTCATTTCCCACTTTGAATTTCACTGATTTAACCAATAATATTCAAAAGAAACCAATATTCCATTTTTTATAATCTCAATCTGGTTATCTTCCTTGATATCTAAAATTGGTGGAAAAAATGACCTTATTCATGCACAGGCATCACCTTATGATAAAAAATAAGCAATATTTTGTGTAAAACAACATTCATTTTTCAGTATTCTGATTTCTATTTGTTTCTACAAATACACTTTGATAAAATGTGGAACCTGCATATTTGTGTACTATGTGATGTGAGATTCACTATTGAATCAGTTTTAAACCAACCAAGCTTACACGCCAGCTCTAAAAGGCAGTATGATTCCCATAAAGAAGAGGTCTTATTAAATAACCTCAGGACATCAGTCAGGTTATCTATGATTAAACAGAGAATGCTGGTGCTAAAGGAAAACAAACAAAAACACCCACACATAAAAAACGTGATCTGAAAAACTCTTTGTCTACTATAATGTTCCAAGCACATAGCAGAAGTGTAGTACAAAGCTTTGCACTTACATGCTGGTTCTAGGCTGTTCTTGCAGAGCTCTGTGGAGAAGAGACGGAACACTCCTCCTTTCAACTAATGCTTTAATTTTCTGTTGAGAAAAAATAAATAAATGAAGACCATGTGGTTTGTAAAGGAAATAAAAGTTGATTTTCAATCCAATTCAACAAGTTTTATATCACCCATTTTAGCCTATCAAAGAGCCTACAATTTCATTATGCAGATAAAAGTATAACATCTAAAACAGAAAAATTTTAAAAAATAGGATAGTAAGTGTTAAAAAGTACCATATGCAGTCATTTTTTTTTTATGGTTAGAGAATAAAGAGGTTAAATTTTGATCAGAGTATTTGGGAAGAACACTATCATAACCATTGTTGCTGACTATGTGTCCAGCCCTATGCTCAAGGCTGAAGATAGATTCTCCTATTTATACCCCAAAGTGTCATCAGAGCAGGCACTACTCTATTTCATAGGCAGGAGAGGTCCCAAACTGGCCCTCAAAGAAAGACAAGTAAAAGAGAGGAAAAAACAGTTAAAGCAAAGTTCTCACATAAACAATTAATGAACTTTTACATTTGTTTTAAATTTAAGTGTTCACATATCTTGGAATCCCTCCTTCTAAATAGAATTTTTTTTTTTTGCTATAACTTAAAAATATAGAGTTTTCTCCCCCCCCCCCAGGTGATATAAACATAATTCAGGTACTCTGTTTCTAATGACCTAAATAAAATCTGTGGTTTTATTCAACCTCAAAATCTGAGGTTTTATTCAACTTGAATTATCCAGATAATTAATCTCTAAATTCAATCTTACATAATTAACAACTCTAAAAATAGCCACTAGAGATACTTGAGTAAACTGACACTATAGTCACAAACAGCCATGAGGGGAGTTTAGCCCGACTCACCAAAGTCATTCTTCCTGGTATAGCCTCTCACCTGTCAATGGAAAAAAAGCCAAACTCTGCAAAATAATTTTAAAGAGATTTATTCTGAGCCAAATTTGAGGACCACAACCTGGAGCCACTGCCAAGAGGCCCTGGGCAAGTGAACTCCTCAGTGGGTGGGTTATAGTTTGGTTTTTATACGTTTTAGAGACAGGGGTTAGGGGTAAAGCCATCAATCAATACGTGGGAAGCATACATTGGTTTGGCCCCAAAAGGTGGGCATCTGGAAGGGGGGGAGGGGCTTACAGGTTATAGGTGAGTTTAAAGATTCTTCAGATTGTAATTGGCTAAAGACATGAAACTTTGTCTAAAGGCTTGGAATGTTTTAACATAAACTGTTTACCAGAGATAAGCCACCATTTGTTGCCATCATTTGTTCCATAAATTGAGGACCTGCAGGTTTGTCTTGCAAACCCTTAGGCCTGTTAATGGGTTACAAAGGAAGTCTCCAAGAAGGGAGGGGGGCATGATAAGGCATGTCTGACCTCCCTCCTCCTGCCAGGAAATTTTGCTGTAGGATATTCATTTAGCCAGGAGGGGGTTCAGTCAGGCCGTGGTGGGGGGGGGTGAGCATTTTAGTTCATACACCTTATCCTGGCCAGAGTTTTCACCCACTGTCTGGGAGCCTCGGCCAGCCATGCATGGAAAGTGGATGTTGTTCCACTAGGAACCATATAAAACTAACTAGCTGGCTCAGTGTCACTATTCCATCACATGATTGATAAAGGCAGCGCTTTATAAAGGTCACCCCGACCACAAGGAAAAAAATGGCCAAATATGAGAATGTCTTATGCTGGGGTCTGAGGAGGTAGAAGTACAGGGCTAGAAACACCAACCAAAATCCGCACCTCCAACTCTGACCACCACCCCCAAGACCCGGAGTCATGCGGACCTCCGCCCGGGCGCGGGAACCCCGCCATTTACGCGGAGCGGCGGCGCCTCAGGCCGGGCGAGGGGCTGACCCGGGGCTGCGGCCCGGCCGCCCACCTGCGTCAGCGCCGGCTGTCCCTCAGGGGCGGACGCCGCCGGCCCTGACGACCTCTGTGCCGGCCCCGCCGAGAGGCAGTGGCGCCCAGGCCACCTCGGGGAGCGAGGGCCGAGCGCGGATGGAACCGGCTCCCGCCCCAGCCCGGCGCCCCCCCCCCCCCCCCCCCGCAGGGAGGAGCCGGGCTGCGGATCGCGCGGCTGAAGGAAGCGGCTGGGAGGCTGCGGGGTCTTTCCTAGAGGAAGAAAACAATCCGAACTCTCCACAGGGAGAACTCGAGGGAACGCGAGAAACGCCGGAGCGCCGCGGGAAACCGTGGCGCGGCGGTGGGCAAGTGCGGGAGAATGCGGGAGGTCCCGCAACGAACGCGAGGCCGCGAGCCGTGAGCGTTAAACCCCCGCGTCCTTCGCTTGGCGCGAGGCTGTGGCGAGCGCGGGGGCCGCGGCGGCGGAGGTCACGCGCCCAGCTCAACTGCCTCATCTTCCTGGTGTGGAGGCCTCGCCCGAGACACTCCCAGGGCGTGCGGACTGAGCCGGCCACGTCCAGGCAGGGAGAGGACCCCGCGTGCAGGCGGCGCTTCTTCCCTGGGGCCAACTGCCTAGTCCCGCGCTCCGCACAGCCCGTTGGAGGGGGGTCACAGCGGGGACAGCCAATCAGCGCCGTCGCCACGCCCCCAGTGCCCCGCCCCCGGTCCCCGCCCCCGCAGCAGTCCTCTGGCCTCTGCGCCGTGGTCTGAGCCTGCTTGCTCACTCGACCGTTTCTGTGCCGCTGGGCCCTGTGCTTTGGCGGAGAGGTGGCGACCTCACCCTGAGTGGAGCAGTGGCAGGATTCCTGCCTTGCTTTCAGCAGACTGCAGAGCGGAGTTCCCCCGCACCCGGCCCCCGCTGCCCAGGCCTAGGGATGGAGTTGCTCATTGCAGAGTGCTGTGGCTGTGCAGATGTGGAAGCCCACAGCATCTCCTAACCTGTTATTCAATCCCCAATCTGGCCTGTGTGGGGAACCCTGACTGGTTTCTGCAGCTGCCAGGCCGCAACCCCTGCACACATTTGCACCAGCACAAATGTGGTAATAATTGTTTTCAGAGTGCATCAGCAGGAGTGATCAGTCATTCTCACTTCCTGAAGCAGTGTATCTGAGAAATGCGATTTCATGATCATACCGCATGTCCTCAATGCTATATCAGAATTAATCGATCAACACACATGGGCACATATGGAAGTAAAACTCGGTGGAAATCAATTAGGTGGGATGGAGGAGGAGGCATGGGAATATTCACACCTAATGGGTACAATACACACTATCTGGGTGAAAGGTGCACTTATACCTTTGACTCAAACTGTACAAAAGCAAATTATGTAACCAAAGTGTGTGTATCCCTGTAATATTCTGAAATTGAACACAAAAAGCTAGAAAGATAGAAATAAAATAAACTTATTTAACCTGATATAATGTATCTTTCAAATATGTACAACCATTATGTATCCATACAATTATAAATAAAAATTAAAACCAAAACACAAAAACTTAAAAATTATTATTCTAAATAAGGAAACATTAAAATAATTGAAAATCAAGAATATGATTAGGATGCTCACTATTATTATCTCTTTAATCAATAATGTATTGGAGAGACGAATTATTCTATCACATATCAATAATAAACTGATTGTGATTAAGAATGTGTCATATTTGTGCAGGGATAGAAAAGTTGACCAGAGAATAGATAGTCTATGAAACCATAAAACAGACCCATGGAATATAGAGGACTTAACAATTTAAGAAAAATTGATGTGCAGATTTGGGGGCTTCACCATCTGTTACATTTTTATGAACTGTTTGTAAATGTGTCAACTTTCCTATATCAGTTTTAGTCCCTTCCATTTTTTGAAAGTTTTGCCAATTAGAGAGGCAGAGAAATTACTGTTGTCTCCTTGATTAATAAAGAAGGTGTCTATCTTTTTGTATGTTTATTGGCCATTTGCACTTTCTCTTCTGTTACTTGCTGGTTCATATATGCAGTACATTCATTCTAGCAGGTTGCCTTTTATTTTTACTTAATTTGTAGATGCTTTTAAAATATTAGAGATATTAATTCTTTCCTGTCATAAATGTTGGAAATATTTTTCCTACTCTATCATTGTATTGTAATTGTGTTTTGATTTTGATTATAGTGTCTTACCATGCAAAAGTTTTACATTTTTATCATGCTAAATTATCAACACTTTTCTTTAAATATTCTAGCTTCCTTGAATTCATTAGGAATGTTTATCCCCACCTGGTTTATAAAACTTCTCCTTGTAGTATTTTATTCTTATTTAAAGTTACTTTATTGAAAATAAGTATTCAAATAACATTAAAAATCTAAAAAAAAAAAAAGTGTCCCAGTCCTATCTTCTAATAAAATCAAGTTGTTTCTGGTCCATGTTACTTTCTAATCTTTGACCATAAACAAATTCATTTTTTATAATTTTAGAGAAATAGTATCAATAATTTTATGTTGTACATATTACATTGTGTCAGACATATTTTTCTATTTTGCCCCAATTTACCCCCATAAAAACTACTCTTGTATCTATTGATAGCTTGTTATGCCCTTCCAAAAATTTTTGCTTGCCTGTTAATTTACATACCAATATATAAGATCATGCAATATATATATACTTCTCTGCTATTTCTTATGTATTTATTTTCTGTTATAACTAAAAGTGCTTATATATTTATGTTTAAGTTTTGATGTATATTATTTTCATGAATAGAATAACCAGATTAGTACTGTTGCATCCAAATACCTTTGTATTTTTAGTAGACAATGTCAGAATATATTACAAAAAGACTGTATAGTTCTCATTCTCTTCAGCAATTTTGATTTGTATTCTTTCCAGTCATATTATAGCCAGAGTAAGTCTTCATTACTGTTAAGAAATGCTTTTGTACTTTCATTTTATCTTTATATCTTTATTCAACCTGGATTTTTATTGTATATGGGGTTAGACAAAAATTATTTTTTTTCTGTCATATAAATATCCAATTGTTCCAATCCTATTTACTGAACAGTTAATTTAACATTTTTTCATAGAATTGAAATACTATATCAGATGAGCATGGTTAAAGAAGATTCACTCTTTAAACAAATATTTATTGATAACCTACTATGTGCTGGGCTCTATTTGGGTGTTGGCAATTCAGGGGGAACAAAACAGATAAACACTCCTGTCCTGGAATTTACAACCCAGTCAATACTTGAACTAGTTTTTGGAGTACTGTATGTTCTGTAACCCTGATTAACTTTCAATTTTCCTGTGGCAATAACATATATTTATAAGTTTGTATTATATTTCTTTTAAAATACATATAGTCTGTCAAATTCCTATTCATAAATGGTCTCTTCAAAACATTTTGGTAATTTTCGCATTCATTCATTTTGTCCTTTTGCTTTAAAAAAAATAAAATGTTTTAGACATTTAGAAGTGCACAGAAAATAATGCAGACATATTCATACTTAGCATAAAATTTAAAAGATATTAATATTTTATCATATTTGCTTTAGATATGTTTCTTTCAAAAAGAAAAGAGTGTTTCAGTTTCTCTCTAACCTTTTCCCGCCCTCTTGCCTCTGGCCCTCATTATCCCCTATAAGTGAGTCATAGACACCAGAACTCATTCCAGAGGGGTCCTACCTCATACTGGGAGGAAGGAATGCTACAGACAGGTCAAGAAGAATCTGAACAGACGGACCCTGCTGGCTTTTCTCCCTCAGTCTATTCCCATTACATTATACCCCTTTGTCCACCCACATTTCTACGTGACTGTCTATTCTTCCTCAAACCTAAGCATAAAAATAGACAGTTTTCCTGGGGTCTTTGGGTCTTCATTCCTGAATGTTCCCACGTCATGTAAAACTTTGATAAATACATTTGTTATGTTTTTCTCTTGTTGACCTGTCTTTTGTTATAGGAGCGTCAGCCATGAGTGACCTTATGATGGATGAGGGAAAGTATCACACCTTTTTCTCATGTGCATACCGATTTCCAGATTCAGGAATCCCAATGAATCCTCAGTGGGAGAAATAAAAGGAAATTAACACATAAACATGTCAGAGTGAAATTGCAGAACACAAAAGACAATGTCACATAAAATGAGCCTGAGAAAACATTATCCGTGAAGGAAGAAAAAATGGACGCTGACTCTTCTATGGCACAATGAAAGTGAGACTATGAGAGGAAATTATTGCCATCTTAGAATTTTACACCCAGGAAACTCTTTAAAATAATGAAGCCATTTTCAGATGAGCAAAAAATGAGCATATTTGCCAGCAAGAGGCTCTTTCCAAAGGACATCCTGCAAAAACATCTAACCTGGGGGTTTAAGGAAGACAGAGCTCTCTGGATGGCAACCCTAAGTGAGCCAGGAGAAAGAGAGCAGAGATAGAGCATCCTGATGTCTTGGTATTGTTAAGAAAGACAGTAAGGATATTGATTAATTTAGATATTCTAAATTCTCTGTGTTAAAATGTCAGGGGTTGATTACTATGTGTCCTGTAAATGACCTAGTTGCTATGTATCTTTCCAGTGTTTCATGTCCATCTTCCATCTGTCTGTATGTCTGAGTTTCTGATGATGCCTGGGAAATAATTTCCTCAAATAAGTTTATCCATGCTGTTAGCTCTTTAACCTCAGGAATACCTATAATTCGAATGTTAGTATACTCACATAGTCCCATATCTTTCTCAGTGATTCCTCAGACTAGTTAATACTCTTCTCTGCTCTTTAAATGAGTGTATTATCTTGAGAAGCTTGTCTTCAAGTTCTGAGACTCTTTCATCTCCTTGGTTTAGCCTGTTGTTAAAGCTTTCAACTGCATTTTGAAATTTCCTGAATGACTCTTTTATTTCTTTAAGTGCTCTTATATTCTTTCTTATCTTGTCTAGCTCTCTAGTGACTTTTTTCTCCACTGATTTAACTGATTTCCTGAAATACTTTTTTGGCTGCTTTTTGTTGTTTTTTAACTTTCTCTTCAATTGCAATCATCTTATTTGCCATTCATATTTTGAATTCGATTTCTGTCATTTTTACAATCTCCTTGTGGGTGGAGTCCACTACCTTAGCTCAATTTTGTTCTCTTGGTGATGTTGGGCTGTTTTGTTTTTCATGTTGCAGGGTTATTTGCTGGTTTCCTGTCATCTGGCTTCTGTTCTCTTGACTCTGGCTTTATACGTATGCATGCCACCCATTCTACTTTGTTGTAGACTCTCTCAAACCAAGTCCAGGAGTGACAGCTGCTCAGGGATGGGTGGTCCTGAGTGAGGTGTTGGATGTCAGGGAGGTTTTATCAGCCCAGTGGCAGTGGTGGGGACTCAGTTGTGGGGTCTTGGGGTTGAGGCAAAACTTGGAAGTCTCAGGATTGGAGATGCTGATCTGGCAGGGGTCCTGGAGCTGCAGAGGCTGAACTTCAGAGTTGGGCCGAGTGAGAGCTTCAAAGCTGGCTCTGGGGATTTCAGGGCAGAGCTGCCCATATGGAGGGCTGTTCCACCAACATGGGGACTGCTGATGCCCAGTTACGCAGGCAGGGGTTTCTCAGTGGCCCAGTTTCTGCATAGGCAGGCCAGAACTGCCGGTCGGCCAAGGTTCTTCCCCATACCTAGGACCCACTGAGGTAGTCACCCATGGCTTCCCAAGTGGACTGTGATGTCTGAGGCTCCCCTTCTCTTTGGCTTCCGTGCTGGGGAGGAGATGTGCTCAACCCCCAGTCACAGGGCTCCACACTGTGGAACATCTGTTTCTCCCTGGCCTGGGGTGGGATGATGCTAAGGTGTCTGCTGGATCACTGGGTCCTGAGTGGATGTGGCTCCATGCATCAGAGTGATCAGAATGTCATCCACTGCAGGAGTCTGGTATTGGCAGGCACCAGATCTCTT
This sequence comes from Microcebus murinus, assembly GCF_040939455.1. NCBI lineage: Eukaryota > Metazoa > Chordata > Mammalia > Primates > Cheirogaleidae > Microcebus > Microcebus murinus. Next base: position 104,401,890 of record NC_134107.1, read on the forward strand.
TTGCAGCAGGTTTCTAGTGGAATGTCCCTGTACAGACGTTCAGCAACTCCTGATCATCCTAGAGCTCTGCAGCAGAATAAGGAGTCCTCTCACAGTTTGTGCTGTCTGTAATTTCATTTTTCTCCCAATAAACAGCATCCCCTTGGGTTGCCTCTATCCTGCCATCTTCATCTCTTCCCAGCAGTGTGAATTGTATTGTGTCCCTCAGCTTAATCTCCGAGATGGTGGGTCATACTTGTGAGTGAGAATCAGCCATGCTCTGTTTGATTGAGTTGGTAGATGCTGTGATGAGCTGTAGAGTTGTTCTTCCCGTCAGTGGTTGGCGCTTGCGTGAAAGAGCCAACTGTCAAGATATTCTTTTGTGCCCATGGTAAGCTCTAGTCCCTCAGGTGGAGCACCTGAATGCTCCAGGTTTGGGAGGGGGCCGGTAGCTTCCAAGGAGTTGCTTGATCTTCACCACAGCAGATGTACGGGGAGGATCAAGGCAGAGTATTAGGTTGTGTGAGCCCAGAAGGCTTTGCAAAGTCTTGGCAGGGCTCAGAGGTTGCTTTCTCTGCTGCTAGGGGAAGCTGCTGGGAGGAAAGTCAGGACAGGCTCTCTAGACCTGGAGGGATGTTCATGGGAAAGGGGCCTAGACTCTTGGTTGCTGTGGTGCCAGGCTGGGATCTTCCCTGCGAGAGGACCCACCCTAACCCAGCAGTGCAGCTTTCCTGCAGGTGGGGTGTGGTTGCTCTCTCAGAACACCACATCTTGGATCTCCTCAGTAATTCTCCCATCAGCTCTGTCCATGTGCACTCCCTCACCACCCTAGTCTAGCTCTCAAACCTCACCCTGTGTCCCCCTGAAACCTCTTGTGTATGGGAGTCCTGGGTCTAGTCTGCATGTTTGACCCACTAGTGTGAGTCCCTGTGAAATGCTGGCAGGCAGGGAGCTCTCAGATTGGACCCCCTGGGACCACTGTAGGTCCCCTAGGAAGAGGCATAGGCCCTCCTCTCTGTGGGAATCTGGGCCTGGAGTACACACCCACTGGAGAGAGGCAGCCACTTGCCAAATTATTGGCTCAAACTGCTTTCCCGGTTGCCATCTATGAGGGAGGGACTGCAGTTCTCCGTCAGCCTGAGCACCGGAATGCATCACACTTGGTTCCCATGACTCCAGGAGCTGGGCTCTTCTCACCTGAGGACCCACCGTAATCCAACGGGGCAGTTCTCCTGTGGGGGACGGCTGCTCTCCCAGATCGCCACATATTGCAACCCCACAGTATACCCCCGTCAGCTCTGTCCATGTGGCTCCCCAAGTGACAAAGGCTACGATAAGGACTTTGGATGTTATTCTGAAGGGTTTTAATTGGGGGAGTGGTAGAGTGTGATTCTTTTTAAAAAAAATATATAATTCTGGCTCATGTTAGTTAGATAGTATGTTGGAAGGCAGACAAGAGAGGAAGCAAGGAGACTAGATAGTAAGTTGTTAGTGGTCCTGGTGGAGACAGTGAGGACTTTATCTGAGGAAATGACAGGTAAGAGGAAGATACAGACATGTCTGGAACATACTTTAGAGGTACCCAAGAGGATTCACTTGCTGCTCAACACTAAATCCAGTGCACTTAATAATACAGAGCCTAGAACATGGTGGCAGCCGCTGGCTCTGTTTCCCATTGTTCTTATGTATGAAACATCAGGAATGATAAAAGTATTTTAACGAATCCAATCTCATGAAGGAGATTTTTAGTCACTAGAGAAAACACTTTTTTCTATTACCCACACTCACACACCTAAGTTACTCAGTGCCATAAAGAAGGCATGGGCAAGGGTAAATAATTTTCCAAAATGCTATATTTAATGTGAGTGGTATTCATAACAAGAGAAACCAACATTTTTGGGGGATGTTACTATATTTTAGTTATTCTTCCAAAGACTTTAACCCTTATAACTATTCTATGAGGTGAATACTTATTTTCCTCATTTTAGAAAAGAAATTGGTATTCTTCTCACTACTGCACTTGTCCAGTCTAAAAAAAAAAAAGAAAAGAAATTGATATTGAGAGAAATTAAGTGACTTCCTCAAGGCCACAGAGTAACTAGTTGAACCCACCTTTGAACCTAGATCTACCTTATTTCAAAATCTATTCTTTTAACCAATATGTGATCTGCTGCCTTTATTACTGAACTGTTTTTTAATGGATTTCATATGAGAGTCCTCAACCATATAATTATTTTCACTGTTAAATGAGTGTTTTCCTTGTGATGAGTAAAAGGTTCCAACTAAATACTCATTTAGGAAGAAATGGTATAGAAGGCTTAGTGAACTTTTCAAGTTAAAGGCAACATAGAGATAATGAAACAGTTCCACAATATTTTCAATAGAAGTGATACCTACAAATGTAGTTTTGGCCCTGAATATGATGTTTTGAGTAATACAGTGAAAGAAAAGTGGTTTTTTTTTTCTTTTTGTTCTACACCTTTTCACTTGAACAAGTTCACATGAAGATCTAAGTAGTGAGGCTGTTACAAGAAGAACAAATCATTATTTTTTTTAAAAAAATTTGTTCATTTAAAAATTATTTTATGGGTTATATTATGTATGCTAGGTATTATAATAGGAGAATCAGAAAGGTCTCATTTAATTTTCCTAGCTTTCCCCCAAGATAAGAGTTGTTTTCGATGTTGAACACTGAGGCTCAAGGAGGTTTGTCATAGACTAGGAAATGGAAGAGCTGGGGCTGGATACAGACTTAATTCCAAAGCCTGGCTGTCTTCCTTACCACATTGTACTCCTTAGGTACAAAGCTTAGCCTGGAGGTAGATATGCAGACAACAACCAATTTCTAAAAAATAGAAATTTAGGACCTTAAAAGCTACTTACTTGTAACACACTTTGTATAATTGTATCATATAGCTGTATTGAATCATGTAGTATTAAATATTAGATGTGATTTAATAGTGTTAATCAATTTAAACCCATTTTAGTCACTTTTTCCTGAAAAATACTGCCGGATCCTGATGTTTGGTGTAATTTCTTTGCTTGTTCACTTACATAAAGTGGTGCTCAGTTGTAGAATGTATTGTACCTTTGACACCTGATATGTGCATCCCATGTAACAGGGCAGCAATAAAACAGCGATCCTAAAGAAAGGATATGGCAGGAAAAAATGAGAATATAAAAAGGGAGAAACAATTAGAAATACTAAACAAGTTCAGCAGTGTTGCAGTATACAAGATCAACATAAAAATCAGCTTTAAGTCTATATTATTGCAATGAACAATTAGAAAATAAATTTCTAAAGTTCCATTTACAATGGTATCAAAAATAGGAAGGTATTTAGGAATGCAGTTAACAAAACAAGTGTAAGACTTGTACACTGAACTCTCGAAAACTGTTGAAAGAAATTAAAGAACTAGATAATGGGGGAACAACCTTTGTTCTTGAAATGAAGTAATTAATATTGTAAAGATCCCCCTGCTGATCTATAGATTCAATGCAAACTATATCAAAATTCCAACTGCTTATTCTGCATAAATGGAAATGCTGATCCTAAAATTCATATGAAATCGCAAGTGACCCTGTGCAGCAAAACCATCTTTAAAAATACAAAGTCGGAAGACTTGCACTTCCTAATCTCAAAAATTACTACAAATCTACATTATCTACCTCAACCAAAAGTGTACAACTGACATAATGACACACATATAGATCAATGAAATAGAATTGAGTGTCACCACATACCCATACATTTATGGAAGTTCCTCAAAAAGTGAAATAGAATTGCCATATGACTAGGTGTATACTCAAGTGATTTTAAAATAGATGATCAGTGAAAACTTGTACATGATTGTTCATAGTACCATTATTCACAGTAGCCAAAAAGTGGGAAAAACCTCAAATGTCCATTAACTTGAAAATGGATAAATAAAACATGCTATATCCGTGCAATGAACTATTATTCAACCATAAAAAGGGATTCAGAACAGATATATGCTTCAACCTGAGTTATCCTTGAAATAGTATGCTAAGGGAGGAAGTCATACAAAAAGGCTGCATATTGTGTGATTCCATTTTTATGAAATGTCCAGAATAGGCAAATCCATATAGACATAAAGCAGATGAGAGGTGACAGTGTCTGGGGAAAAGGGGCAGTGGAGAATGGCTGCTTTCCTTTTGGGGTGATGAAAATGCTCTGAACTAGAAAGTGGTGATGGATGCAAAAAAATGTTAATGTACTAAATGCCACTGAATTGTACCTTTAAGGTGTTAAAAGGGTACATTTTATGTCATGTGAATTTTACCTCAAACAGAACAAAAAAACCTTGGCACAAGAATTGAAAAGACCCATAAAGATGATATACAAATGATCCCTGAGTACATAATAAGATGCTCAAGATCATGAATCATAAAAGAAATGCAAATTAAACTGCAATGGAAAACCACTACATAACCACTACACACATGTTGGTGGGAATGTAAATTAGTTAGCCAGTAAGTTCCCCCAAATAACTTAAAATAGAATTACCGTATGATCTAGCAATCCCACTTCTGAATATTTACCCAAAATATTTGAAATCAGTATGTAGAAGAGATGTCTGCACTCCCACGTTCATTGCAACGCTATTCACAATAGCCAAGTTATGGACTTAACCTACATCTCATGTCTGGTGTTCTGATGGGGATTGTGCTGAATCTGTAAATCACATTGGGATGTATGAACATTTTAAAATAATGATTCTACCAATCCATGAGTACATGATGTTTTTCCATTTGTTAGTGTTATCTGGAATTTCTCTCATCAGTGTTCTGTAGTTCTCCTTGTAGAGGTCTTTAACCCCCATCTTTAAGAATATTTCAAGGTATTTTATTTTCTTGGTAGCTATCATGAATGTTATTGAGTCCTTGATTTGACTCTCTGCTTGATTGTTATTAGTATACAGAAATGCTATTGATTTGTGTATTGATTTTATAACCCGAGACTTTGCTGAATTTATTTATCAATTCCAGGAGTCTTTTGGTGGAGTCTTTAGGGTTTTCCAGACACAAGATCATATCATTAATCAACAGTAATAGTTTAACCTTTCCTAATTTGGATGCCCTTTTTTCCCTTCTCTTGCATGATTGCTCTGACCAGGACTTCCAATACTATGTTGAATAGAAGTGGTAACAGTGGGCAACCTTATCTTGTTCCTGTTCTTAGGGGAAATGCTTTCAACTTTTTCCCATTCAGTATGATGTTGGCTGTGGGTTTGTCATATATGGCTTTCACAATTTTTAGATATGTTCCTTCTATGCCTAATTCTTTGAGAATTTTTATCATGAAAGGGTGCTGGATTTTGTTAAACACTTTTTTGCATCTATTGAGATGATTATGTGATCTTTGTTTTTGTTTTTGCTTATATAGTGAATCTTGTTTATTGATTTGCATATGTTAAACCATCCTGCATCCCTGGGATGCAACCAACTGGAGCATGGTGGGTTATCTTTGTGATGTGCTGTTGAATTAAGTATGCTAGTATTTCGAACAGGATTTTGCATCTACATTAGTAAGGGATATTTGTCTGTAGTGTTTTTTCTTGCTGTGTCCTTTCCTGTCTTTGATATCAAGGTGATACTGGCTTTATATAATGAGTTAGGAAGGAATCCCTCCTTCTCCATATTTTGGAATAGTTTCTGTAGGATAGGTTCTAATTCTTCTTTGTAGGTCTCACAGAATTTGGCTGTGAACTCGTCTAGGTTTTTTTTGGGGGGGGGGTAGGATTTTTTATCTTTGATTCAATCTCACTGCTTATTATTGGTCTGTTCAGGGTTTGTATTTCTTTCTGATTCCAGTTTGGGAAGTTGTTTATTTTCATTATCCCAAAGGTTCCCCATGCCTCTTCCTTCTCATTCTCCCATATTACACTGCAGTGAGCCCCTGTCCATCTTTCTATCACTATTGATTAGTTCTCCTGCTTTAGAAGTTCATATAAATGGAATATACAACCATATACTCTTTTGTTTTTAAAAAATATATCTATCTCCTTAGTAATTTTTTTATTTATTTACTGAATTGTTTTTCTGTTTTCTTTGAGTTGGTTTTCCATTTTCCCTTGGATTTCCTTGAGCTTCTTTACAATCCTAATTTTGGAATTCCTTATTTGTCATTTCAGTATTTTCATTTCGGTTGAGATCCATCGCTAGAGACTCAGTGTGCTACTTTGGCAATGTCCTTTCACTCTGATTTTTTATATTTCTAGAGTTCTTGTGCTGATTCCTTTCCACGTAGAGCAGCTGGTGCTGCCTGGTTTGGGATTTTCTTTTTTTAGATGGGGCTTTATTTTTCTTCCCCCACCCCCTCACTATTAAGAGTGTGTCCATAGCATATGTTGGGTAAAGACTTTGGCTTTGCTTGTGGGTACTTTGAAAGCGGTTTTGGTTCTGGATGGACACCTTGGTCATAGATATCCGTAGCGTGGTAATTTTCTTTATGACTAGTTATTTGTAGGCTATAGTCCTGGTGTACCATGGCCTGGGAAGATTCCCTGTCTCTTGTTGACAAGGGAAGATGGAAGTCTTTGAAATCCTTTCTGGCTGGAGTGAGTGGCCAGTGGTGCTAGGAGGAGCTGGTGCGGCTGCCCAGCCCAGCAGGTGACAGTGGACGCCTCTGGCCTGGCCTGAGAGGTCCGAGACTGGGACCCCAGCGAGACCGAGAGGCGGCGCCGAAGTTGGCGCGAACTCAGCGAAAAAGCCCTGGGCCGCGGTTGTTGCAGCCACCGCCACCGCAGGGCGAGGTCGCCGCCCTGGCCCGCGGGATCCCGACCACTGGCAGAAGTCCGCGGTTGGTGAGCGCTCGCCCTTCCCCGCCCGACCCGCGCCGCAAAGTTTGCGGAGAGCGACCCTGCGCGTTTGCAGGGAGCCGGGCGGTGGGCGGTGGACGCGGGGTGCGCCCTGCCCGGCGGGGCGGTCCAGGCTGGACTCCCGCGGCGCAGCTCCGCAGCGCTGGAAAGTCACCTGGGGTTTGGGGACTCTGAGTGCGTCAAAGTGCACCTGAGCTTCGGAATCCCGCGCCGCATCCCGAGCTCGCGCGCCAGGCTGGGTGGAAACGTCAAGGGGGAGCCCCGCGCTGCCGCCGTCCCGGGGCGCGAGCAGTCAGTCTCGCGGAGGACCAGGTGGCCGCGGTTCCGCCAGTGGGTGCTGCTCATTGTCGCCGCGCTTTTTGGCTTCCCTTTCCGTAGGTTCTTCTCTGAGCTCCTAAGTGGGGAGTCCAGGGTGGAGACTCAGCCTCCCCGCCGTCCTCTGGGGACTGGACTCCTGGCGACAGTTGTCAACTGAACGGGAAGCCAGAGTCGTGACGTGGAAGTGATGGAAGGGACAGGAAGTGTGTGGCAGGGCAGTGGTGGTGTCTGGCCTTTGGGGCTGTTTGCACAATATTTTGTTCATTTTATGTTTTTTAAATTGAGTTTTGAGAAACTTTACATATTCTGAATGTAACACTTTAATGTATACATGACTTGCAAATATAGTCTGTGATTTATATTTTTGTTCTCTTAACAACGTCTTGTAAGAGCAAAAGTTTTTAATTTTAATGAAGTCTACATTATCAATTTGGGTGTTTTTTTGTGTTTTTTTTTTTAAATCACGTTTCTGAAGTCCTTTTTAAAAATGTTTACCTAACCCAAGGTAACAAAGTTTTTCATCTAGAAATTTATATTTTGAGTCTTATGATTAAGTCTTATGATTTATTTTGAATTAGGTTGCCGTGACTGTGTATGTTTGTGTGTGTGTGTGTGGTGTGAGGTGTGCATTAAAGGTTTTGTGGGGTTTATTTTGGCATGTTGATACCCAGCTCCATATGTTGAAACTGTTTTCTTTCTTCACTGAATCCCTTTATACTTTTATAAAAAAGGCTTGCTCGTTTATGTATGGATATAGTATATCACGCTACTAAAAAGTAGTGTTGTTAGTCCTCCATCTGTTTTTTTTTTTTCAAAGAGGTGGAATTTTTTTTTGTGTGTGTGTGTGTGTGTGTGTGTGTGTGTGTGTGTGTGGCTATTGTGGGCATTTGCATTTCCATAATTAATTCTGGAATCAGTTTGTGAATTTATTCTACAAAATTTATTCTGGGAGTTTGATTTGGATTATGTTAAATCTATTGATAATCTGGTGATATTAGACTCCAGATTAGATATCAGATATTAAGATATTAGATTAGATATTAGATATTAAGACTCTTGTATATATATATTTTGTTAAATACACATAATATAAACTTTACCATTTTTAAATGTATAGTTTACTGGCATTGAGTACATTTAAATTATTGTATAACCATTACCATAAGCCATTACCAAAACTCTTTTCACCTTGCAAAACTGAAACTTTGTTCCCATTATATAATTATGCCCCCTTGCTTCCTTCCCCCGCCCCTGGTAACCACCATTCTGCTTTTTGTCTCTATGAATTTGATTCCTCAAGATACCTTATATAAGTGGACTCTTACAGCATCTGACTTTTTGTGACTGATTTACTTCACTTAGCATAATGTCCTCAAGTTTCCTCCATGTTGTAACATGTTTCAAAATTTCCTTCTTTTTTAAGGCTGAGTCATTTTCCATTATATGTATGTGCAGGTTGAGTAAAAGCATTTAATATCCAAGCATTTTGGATATTAACACTCTTGTCTTCCAACTGATGAGCACAACATAACTCTTGATTCATTAACGTATTTTTAAATTTCTCTTAAAAATATCTTGTATATTGCAGTACCCAGGTCTTTATCATCTTCTATTAGATTTATTATTAAGTTTTATGCTTTCGATGCTACTTTTTAAATTTTAATTTTGATCATTGCTATTATATAGAAATACAATTATTGACTTTTTCATATTGATTTTATTTCTTGCAGCCTTGTGAAAGTCTCTTTTTAATTATAGTACTTTTTATTGCAAATTCTAAGGATTTTCTATAAAAGCAATCATATCTTCTTTCTTCCCACTTGGGAGGCCTCTTAACTTGACTTATTATAGTGGCTAGAACCTCCAGTAAAATGTTAAATAGACACGATGAGAATGGGCATCCTTTTGTTTCTGATATGGGGAGAAGAGCAATAGACCTTCTTCATTAAGTATGATGTTAGCTGTAGACCTTGCATAGATGAGCTGAGGCAGTTAACTTGTGTAACTTTGCTGACAGTGTTATCAGAGATGGATGCTGGATTGCATCAAATATGCTTTATTTCTTCAGTTGAGTGTACACTCACTGATTTAGTATGATAATATGGCAAATTACATAGCTTTAAAAAATAACCTTGAATATCGGAGATAAACTCCATTGGCTGCGGTGTTTTGTCATTTCTATATATTGTTTGATTTGATTTGCTTTAATTTTGTTCAGGATTTTTATATCTATATTCATGAGGAATGCCAATCTATAGTTTTCTTTTCTTTTAATATTTGTGCCTGGTTTTGTTTTCAAGGCAATGCTGACCCCACGGAATGTGTTGAGAAGTAGTTCATGGTTTTCAGTCTTCTGGAAGAGTTGTGTAGAATTGACATAATTTCTTCCTTCAGTGATTGGCAAAATTTACAAGTGAAGCTGTTGAGGCCTGGCTTCTTCCTTGCAGGGAGGGAAGTGACTTCATTAAATCAATTATTTTAAAAGATTCAAGCTATCTACTTTTACTTAAGCGAGCTTTGATAGTTTTTATCTATCGAAGAATTTATCTAATGAAGTCATAACATGTATTAACATAAATTTATCATATTTCTTTGTAATCCTTTTAAAGTCTATAGAATCTGTCGTGATACTAATTTTTTATTCTTAGCACTGGTAGTATGTCTTCTCTCTTCTTCAAATCCGAGAGGAGTTTATCAATTTTACTTATCTTCTCAAAGAATAAGCTTCTGAAATACTTGATTTTATCAATTTATTTACTTTTTGCTTATTAGTTGAATCATTTTTGTGCTTATCTTAATTATTTGCTTTCTTCTAGTTACATTGGGTTTAATTATCTTTTGCTAATTCCTTTAACACATTGATTGCCAGACTAGAAGAAAGAAAAATTTTCCTTGGGGCCATAGTGCTTTATGAGAACAAAATGATACTTTCTAATTTGTTATTTTTTATTGTTTTCTCTGTGTGAGTTATATGCAACACAATCCATGTTTTTAGAATTAAATTCTCAATATTAACTGTAACAATAAAGAACATCAACAAGTAAGATTTTCAGGAACCAACTGCAGGATTTTGCTTCATGAGGTCCTGGGCTCAAAACTAGCACAAGTTAAATACAACTCAGCAGTTAATGTGCTAATATGTAGGGTGATTTTATTGATTTGAGAGCTTTCTTCTTTTGGATTAGGTCATAAAATGTGAAATGTCCATCTTAGAATAAAAAGTTTAGTCTATTATATCTCAAACCAGAAGCAATGCAATTAATCAAGGTATGCACCTAAACTGTTGACACAGTTTTGCCATCTTAACAGTTGCTTGTTTATGCCAGCAGTAAAAGAAGCCTGGAGAGTAAGTGGCAATGAAATTGCAAAAGGTGTTGTCCACCATTGGTTGAAAATGAAATATTTTTCCTTGCAAGAAATGGTCCAAAGCCTGGAAGAAGTGGTAGTCAGTTATTGCAAAGTCTGGTGAATACGGTAGGTGACAGAGTTCCCAAGTCCAGCCTCTGGAGTTTCAGCAGCGTTGTTTGTGCAACAGACATGTGGTCAAGTATTGTCTTGCAAGAGGATTGACCTGTCTTTGTTGACCAATCTTGGCTGCTTAATCACAAGCCTCCTCATTATTTCACCCAGTTGGTTGCAGTAGACATCCACTGTAATGGATTGACGAGGTTCCATGAAGCTGTAGTGCATAATACTAGCACTGGAGCACCTAAAAGACACCATTAGCTTTTTTGGATGAATATTCTATTTTGGACTATGTTTCGACACATGAGGAAAAATGTTAACAGATGCAATAAAATGAAATACACCAATTTGTACAATGTATTAGTATAAGGCTTAGATCTAGTAAAAGTCCTCTTCACATTACTCTGGTCACAATAGTATGCTTTTCTTTAGCATTTTCTTCAAGGCAACATTGACATCTTTATTCCTAAGGCTATAAATCAGCGGGTTCAACATAGGCACAAAAATAGTATAAAACACAGAGGAGACTTTCCCTTGGTCCATGGAGCTGACTGATGATGGCTGAAGGTACATGAACGCTGCAGATCCAAAGAAGACAGCAACAGCCAAGATGTGGGAGCTGCACGTGCGGAAGGCTTTGCACCTGCCCTCCTTGGAGCGAATGTGGAGGATGCTGGCAGTGATGAAGATGTAGGAGGCAAGGATGGTCAGGCTGGGAAAGAGGATATTAATTCCACTTAATATTAGAATCAGTAATTCATTTACATAAGTACTAGAACAAGAGAGCTTTAAGATGGAAATAAGATCACAAAAATAATGATTGATCACATCAAATTTGCAGAATTGAACCCTAAACATGCAGCCTGTATGAGCTGATGCACAAACCAGGCCTACAATATACACCCCTAAAATCAGGGAAAAGCAGGTCTGATAGGACATGATGACATTGTAAAGCAAGGGGCTACAGATGGCAACATAGCGATCATAGGCCATTGCAGCCAACATATAACACTCTGCAATAGCAAAAACGAGGAAGAAATAGAGCTGAGTCATGCATTCAGGATAGGAGATGATGTTCTTGTCTGTCACAAAGTTCACCAGCATTTTGGGAGTAATGACAGTGGAATGGCAGAGGTCAATGAAGGACAAACTGCTGAGAAAATAGTACATAGGGGTGTGCAGGTGAGCACTGAGCCCAATCAATGTGATCATGCCCAGGTTCCCCATCACTGTGATCACATAGATTCCCAGGAAGAGGAGGAAGAGGGGCAGCTGGAGTTCTGGCTGCTCTGAGAGCCCAGCCAAGATGAACTCAGTCAGTGAGGAATGGTTTCCTGCTGCCATTTCTCTTGGCCAATTTCTGCAGGGAGAGAGAAAAAACATGGTCATTCGAGGAATTTCATTGCTTTTCTCCATTTAGAGAAGGGTACTCATACTGAGGATTAATGGTTTATGTATCCTCCTGGGTCTCTATTCGAATATTTTCCTGGATAAATTTATGTCTCAATTTAATAATTATTAACCTTTATTTTCAAATATAATACATGTATTCCATATAAAACATTTTTGCCATTTTTATCATCATTGAACACTTTCTGTGTCCCTTTATGTTGAACACTTTAATAATTTCAAGGCAGTATTTCTAAGCTGAGACTCACTAACATAAATATTTATAGAGCCAATGTAAATGAGTGAAACTGGCTGATGATGACTTGGAGAGAGCAAGACCTGCCTAAGGGCAGTAACCTTTACTCACCTGAAACTAATTTCTGGCAAGGGTGAACACAGATCTTATTGCTGTCAGACTTCTATTTTTTATGTAATTATCAGGAAATCTAGATTTGTACATAATATCTTCAGATTTTATTAAATGTTATTTACAAATGTTATTACTATGAAACAACATCTATAACAATTCTGGTGTAAATCTATGAGCTGTGGGTTGGCCCACAATTGCCTGGGCTACAAGGAACATCCTTTGCCCTCCCCTGAGTGAAGCAGAATGAGTAGTTTTTACAGGGACAGGCCATAAAGTCAAAGTGCCTGTGTTCACATTCTGACCCCATCATTTACTATCATACCTTAAACAAGTATTGTGTCTTGACTCCAAATCTGTAAAAGAGAAATACAAATGTTCTGTGATTAATAATAAAATTAACAGAGACTTATAAATCAGAAAGTGAGCAAGGTCATTATTGTTTTGTTATTCCCTATTATCATTCTATCAATTAGAACAGAAGCTGTGATTACACACTTAAATTACGGAAGTAAATCTTAATACCCCAATCTTCCTGTCTCCTCCTTTAACTTTTGTGAGTTAGAAGGAAGTGCAAAGAAGAGGCATACATTTAGGAAATGTGGAATTATCAATGCAATCCTGTATTCTGTTAAATTGTGATCAATTTACACATTGCATGCCCCAAAGTAAAATCCCAAATGGTTTAAATGTGAATTTTAAAGTATATGAAATATAGAAAATCTAAAAATGTATATGTTCTACAACAAAATAAACCTGAAATAAATCATAGATTTAAACAGAAATGCTAACCTATAAAATATCTGGAAGAAAACACTAAAGAAAATCTTTGACATTTTGGAGCAGTTTAAGATTTTTTAAAAAGGATACACACACACACACGCACACAAATAAAACCAAAAGAAACAAAAATCCTAAGCATAAAAATAGGTCATTTGTACCTCATCAAAATTAAAAAGTGTTTCTCAAAAGATGCCATTAAGAAAATGAGAAGGAAGCACAAGACAATACATATATTGACAGAGGGCATTTATTTAAAATATGTAAATAATTTTGTTAATGAGTAATATGAAGATAGGCAAATGTTAAAATGAACAGAATACCTGAAGAGATTCCTTACAAAAAAGACATGTAAATAGTTTATATGCATATGAAAATATCTTTAATGTCATTAGTCACCTAGGAAATGAAAATTAAAACCATAATGATATACTTCTACACACCTGTTCTGGAATGGGTTAGAAGAAGAAAAAAAACCCAAAAACCTCTGGCAATTCCAATTGTTGGTGACATGTAATTGGACTTGTACAAAACTTGTGGGAGGTATACAATTGTTCAACAGCTTTGTTAAACAGCTTATTAATATATTATATATTTAAACAGGTACTTGCCATGTAATCTAACTGTGCTGCTCAGTGTTTACCAAGGAAAAATGTAAACATTTGTCTACACTAAAACTTATACAAAAATATTTATGGCGGCTTTATTCATAATAGCCAAAAGCTGGAAAGAACCAAAATGTTCATCGGTGGATGAATAGATGAATGAATTATGCACATACATACATACAATGAAAGCCTATTCAATGTTTAAGAAAGAATAAATCACATATGCATGCAATAACACAAATCTCAAAAACATTTTTTGAACAGATTGCACCCAAATACCTTAAATATTTGGAAGTATTCAGCAGTGTAGTAATCTAGGCTTGTGGTTTTCTATGTGAGAATTTTAAGTAAGGGATTGAATTTATTTAATAGATATCACTGTTCATATTTTATCTTTCCTTACCTTTCCAAAGTTGAAATTTTAATACATTCACTCACTTTGCAAATTATGAAATTAATTGCATTTGGGGTTTGTTTTTGTAATGATTTCTTTAACATTTAAACAAAATTGTAGACTATGCAGTGATTTTTTTTTAATTCTAAAATCAGTGAATTGTGGTTCTTTATTTGATCAATCATTTTGGAATTTTTCCAATTGTATTAACCAACTTGAGTAAATTAACTTTTGGCTATGTTGATTTCATAAATGACACATTTATTTGCCACTGAAGTTATTACCAACAAATTATTTTACTCTTTATACTTTTTTTAGCATATTATGGGGGTACAAGTGTTAAGGTTACTTATATTGCCCATGCCCCTCTTCCCCCTCGAGTAAGAGCTTCAAGCATGTCCATCCCCCAAACGTTGCACATCTTACTTGTTGTGGTTGTATATATACTTTTCTTTTGTGTGATTTTCTTGGTTTTTTCCCTGAGGTCTTGAAGTAAAAGATTGAATCAGTAATTCAACTTGCATTCTTTTTAAATATGTACATCTCAGTTATAAATTTCCTTCTAAGCCCCAGTTTAGCTGCATTGCAGAAGTTTCGCTATATCAAACTTACAATCTTATTTAGCCCTAAAGGACTGCAACAACCAGGAAAATATACCCAGACACTGATCCACTTCCAGAGACACTAATGAGAATATTGCCTTAATGCTCTGAGGGTAAATGACACAAATTCATACTACCTCTTGTCCGTCATCACTGTCAGTCCTGTAATCCTCCCTCCTTTGCTACAGGAACATTTGGCTTCTTTTAGTTCCTGGAATGTGTCATATTCGCTCAGCTGCCTGTCTTTTTATTCACTGTTTCTTCTACAAGAGTTAGTCTTACCAACACCTTTATTTCTGCTGTGTGGTAAATATTTACTTCTTTTCAAATCTCACTTAAAATTGAAGTCATCCTGGAAACATTCTCCAATTTATTATAATCAATTGAATGTTTCTACTACCCACCAAAAAAACTCTAATTTCTAAACAGCACATTTGTAGACTGAGCTACAACATAAGCCAGTTGATGGACTAGACCTATTCTCTTCTGAATCCCCAGTAACTAGCAAAGTGTCTGGAGCATTGTAGGAGGTTTAAAAAAGTATTTTATGAATAATTGAATAAATCAAGATATTGAGGAATATTTCCCTGAATTTTTACAAAGATTACTTCCAGATACAATCTCCAATCACAAGTGTTGGATGAACACACTCACCATTCCATAAAAGCTTCAATACTCAATTTTGTTTGCAACTTGCTGTCTTTGACTTGGAGGAGAATGGTACTAATGCTAGTATTGGAGGTCACAGGTGCCCAGCATTCTGCAGTCTGTAGTGTTGAGAGGGCAAGGCCTAGCCCTTATCTCAGAGTCACTTTTGAAGCTGGTTTGCATAACAGATCAGGATTCCCAATTGTAAGCTTTCAGTTTGTGTTTCTCCAGCTTCAGGGTAGCAAACAGGCTCATTTTTCACAGTCACTTGAGCAGTTCAGATTGCTGTGCTATATAAAGGTTTTCCCTGGGTTTAGATATGCCAGGTACCAAATACCGTGGAGACAAATAGTCTCCAAGGGTTTTCATTTCTCAGGGATAACACTTTTGAAAAAAGAAGCAATTAGACTTGACATTTCCCAGTTGTCTAGTTTTCCTGCAGATGAATTTCCTATTAATTCTAAACTTGTTAGTTGGTAAAGATTTGTGCACAAGGATCACAAATTTTTTTTTTCTGTTGAAGCCTCTGACCCCAAGACCCGTGCCCTTACCCTGCCATCTCTGCACAGGATGTACCTGTGCTTGGGTCTGTTTTTTGTTTTGGGGTGAGTTGTTAGTAACTTTATTTTCTACTAATAAAAATCCATCCTAAGAATATGTCTTCTTCTATGTCTCCACTTCTTTAAAAAGAAATAGTAACAAAGACAAAAGCTTATCTTGATACAGGTTTGCAGGCAGTCAAATTTAGCTTTCAAGGATTTGAGATCCACCAAGAGCAGCTCTGCATGTGGCCTGAGAAGCCCTGCCCGGCGGCAGCACTGAAGACCGTCTTCACCTAGCTGGCCGGGGAGGGTATGAAGAGACGGAAGGACACAGGCCCCCACAGCCAGAGCACGTGCTCCCTCGAGAGCAGCCACTTCCCTGGAAGTGATGGCGGAAGAGTAGACATGGACTTTGGGCTCGCTGTTCTCTCCTTTCAGGAGCTCCAGGGCTCGCTGGTGGCATGGGGAGTCTGGAAGTGCAGCAGGTCTTCCAGCATCTTGGGGCAACCAAAATCACTACTTTCATAGACGTCCTGCTTGCTGGCCTCAGGTCCAAGGTTTGGGGCAGTCTGGTGTGCTGGGGGCACGGGGCCTGGCACAGGGCAGGGGGAGCTGCCTCCCGGGGCTCCCAGAGGCACTGCCAAGCCCTTTACCTTTGTTCTCCGCCAGGTCCTGGGACCTCTGATGTCACCAGGGTAGCCGACTGGGCCACAAGGAGGCCCAATACAGCAGCAAATGCTGGGGCTGGTGCAGTGCTTTCCCAGGAAATCAGATGTGGGCACTGGGGGACAAGTAGGCACCCTCCAGTTCGTGATCTTTCTGCTGTCATTGGAGCCACCTGGGCGGCTTCACTCTTTCATGTTGGCCACCTGGGCCTGAAGGCAGGTGGGTCGGCCAACGCCATAGCCCAGGACCAAAGTGCAGATGGGCTAGGACTGCCAGTCACAGTGCTGGTGCCCAGGATCTCCCTGCATGCAGGGAGTTAGGGGCCAAGGTGGGGAGAGGGGCAGCTTCCCAATCCCACCTCCAGCCCCCTCCATGCAGGCCCCACCTGGGCCCCTGGCCCCACCAGTGTGCAGAGGAGACCCTGGGTCACTGCCCTACAGAAGCCTGAAGAAGCCTCTCCCTGGATTTTCCATGATTTGGCGGCTAATGCAGCTGCTTCAGAGGGACACTTGGGAGGGCTGGGGGCAGGTTGGGGGTGCTCTGAATGGGCACCTACAGGCCCCACTGACACAGGAGGTGCTCTGCTATGTGGTCATGGATGGACAGGGAACGCATGGCTTCTTCGTTTCCAGTAACTGACTTGAATTTCCTCCCACCCCAGCCCTCTGGGGACAGAAAAACACCTCTGGGGCTCACACTCACACTTGGGGGCTGCAGCCACTCCCAGCCTGCCCATGTTCCTGCATGCTGCCTCCGTCTCCCCCAGTGCGTGCCCGATGATAGGTCCATCCAGCATCAATCGAGTTTCTTCTCATCTGTTATCTGAAGGTTATTTACAGAGGCAATTTTTTGTTGCACCACATGCTGTTAACGTGACTGAGCCATTGGGCTTTATTTGTGAAGTTTTAATTGCAATTGAGCCTGACTGTAACCCCCCTCCCACTAGAGAGCCTCACAGCTGAATAAGAACACCTCATTGCAGACAGGTCACTGAGGCTCCAGGACACATTATGGGACTTGGGTGGACAGGATGGGGCCAGCAGGCGAGAACTTCTCATAGAGCATGGAAGATCTATCCTGTGCAGCCGTTGTAGGGTTTTACTCCAGTATGAATTACCTGATGCCAAGTAAGGTGTGAACCACGGTAATAGGCTTTGCCACATTCTTAACATTTGTAGGGTAATCTTCCATCTTGAAGAAAAACTTTCCAGTAAAGAATGTGGCAAAAGCTTTAACCAAAAGTCACAGCTTAAACAGCAGAAAATTTATACTGAGTAGAAATCCTACAAATGTAAAGAATGTGGAAAACCTTTACTCAGTTTTCAATCCTTAGACAACATGAGATAATTCATACTGGAGAAAAACTCCACAAATGCAATGAATGTGGCAAAGCTTTCAACTGTAGTTCACACCTTATTTGACATCAAAGAATTCATACTGGAGAAAAACCCTACAAATGTGAAGAATGTGGCATATCCTTTTCCCAGTAAGGAAACCTTATAAAACATCAAAGAATTCATACTGGAGAGAAACTCTACAAATGTAAAGAACGTGGCATATTCTTTGCTTAATTTTCAAGCCTGAGACAACATCAGAGAATTCATACTGGACAGAAACCCTATAAATGTGAAGAATGTGGCAAAGCCCGCAACAGAAATTCAAACCTTACTGAACACCAGAGCATTCATACTGGAGAGAAAGGCTACAGATGTGAAGAATGTGGCCAAGGCTCTTACCATATTTCACAACTTACTCAAGATCAGAGAATTCATACTGGAGAGAAAACCTGCAATTGTGAAGAATGTGGCAAAGCCTTCAGGTGGCTGTTGTTATTATCAGCATCAGGTGATGACTGCCCCTTTGAGTCTGTACTTTCACAATTTGAAATGCCAGAATGACAAGTTCTATTAGTCTTCATTTTTCAAAACATCAGCAGCACAGTTGTTGGAATTGATCGAATTCACCAAGATAGGTGTTTTCTCATTAGGCATAAAATTTGAGTCTGAACTTAAAATGTTGTCATTTTGCTCCCAGAGGCACTGGGCGTCTCATAAGTATAGCTGATTCAAGGCAACATAGTTCAGCACATCCAAACAATATAGAAAAGGTGATGACATTTTGTGCTAAATTTATACATAACCCTACCAGAGTTATGCTTGCCTTGAAGAGAGTATAACAAGGTTTTACTAGGCATTTCATGCATTTTAATGGCATTTTAAAAATTAGTTATTCACTTATGGGCTACTTCCAGAACTGTAAGAGAATAAAGCAGTTAAAGTCGAGTTTCCTTGCCAAGAAAAAGGAAAAGACTACTTTGTTTTGGCATACATGTGAGCTGTTTCTCACTGAGTTCGTTCTGCTTGGCATCCTTCTCTGCCACCTTCTCAGTTTTCAGGCTCGATCCCTGGCTCTGATCTTCAATACCCTACCGAATGTCTGGGGACACCAGTGGCACTGTGATGAGGTGCTGCAGCTGATCCTGACCCACAGGGAGCCAGAGCACCACCTTCTCTTATGCTGGACCTATGCAAGACACCTACCAGCTTTGGTGAAGAGGTTAGGGATTCTAACTGCCCACACATGAAGAGGCTGGAGTGAGTGATCATTGGTTATCTGGAGGTTTATGATGGACCAGAGGAGGAGGCTAGATTGAATATATTGGAAAACTGTAAGACTTCTCATGCAGCATACTTGGCCCAGGTATAGCAATGAGCAGCGAGAGAATGAATTGATTATTTCTTGTCTGAGATGTTTATATGAAGATAAACAAAAAGAACACGTCCATATTGGGGAAATGAAGCAGACTTCACAGATTACAGAAGAGAATATTCAGCATCCCTGAACACCTTACCCCACATACATTCATACATTGTAACAGTACATCATGTTACTGTTATAACGTCTTATGTCCAGAGGAAAAATGGTATCATACAGATTTGCTCTTACTTGGGAGTAGGCTATTCAAAAGTATAGTACTCTTCTGTACAAAGAAAAAAGTCACATAACATTTAATAAGATGCATTTAATACCTTGGCTCCATGGTAACCAAATATCTCAGTCCAGTACTTTCTATTATGCACAATACCCTGACTTCAGTTGAAAGTGATCCAAATCCTAGCATGTCCATATCAACAGAGTCAACAACTATGTTATAAAACAAAAGGTTTCTCGCAATAATAAAAAGAAAGCCGGTTTTTGTCAAAGGCTTACGCAAATACCTTAGCACTATTTCCATCCACATCAGCTTCCATTCCGGCCTCAAAGGAGTAGCTCTCCACCAACAGGATTCTTGTTCATCTCTCCCATCGCTGGAGCGGAGCTGCCCAGGAGTCCTCCTGCCCCCAGCACTCTATGGGGTGACATGACTTCAGGGGGAGTCTTTTCTGGAACATATATTTGAGTGGTTTTGGTAGCCAAAGTGGTCTGTGAACACCTGTTTCATAAGTGATTCTATTTGAAACTGAAGTGTCCTGAGATTAGTGAGTGTAAGTAAAGCAGACACGGGGAACCTGTAGAGAAACCAGAAGTGGCATTTGGAGAAAACAACAGAGCTGGCGTCGCTTTGAGATGGTGCTTGTGTAACTTTCGAGCAGACTGATACCAGTGTGGCCCCAGAATCCCACCTGCCTCCTGCGTCACAGCTCGTTTACAGGACGGAGGATGAACACAGAACATAAAACACAAACGCAGAATACAAAGAAAACGCAGACACACATACAGACAGTTGACTCGAGTAATAAAATACCGAGTCCATTTTATTTTTATACTTCAAATGATTAAAGTTAGTTTCCTGTACATAACCGCCCAGGCTTGGCAGCGATAGCCATAAATTCCGGAAAGTGTAGCCTTAGGGAAGCAGATATCCCCTGACTTAGAATTTCAAGGTGGTTGCTCTAGGCACTAGGCATAGATAAAGGACCCAGATTAGCAAGGAATGGCAAGGTGAGACACAAGGGGAATTTTTTATCCCTAGCTTCTTTTAGGGTGACCCCCTAAGATCTTCAGTTGAACCCTGTGCATGGCTTAGGTCGCCCCTCCCTTGAGGGGTCTTACCCATCATTGACTAACCAGCCTTCTTATGGGGTGTACGCAGCAATCACAGGAACAATATGTTTATCGTGTGGCCTCCAGACCCCCAATGCTGTGGGCCGGCCACTCTTGCTACTGGCAGCTCAGGTCCTTTGTTATGCCTCTAGGCAACACCTTTGTTTATCACAGGGAGTCTGTCCGGAACACATTACTTTCAAACACTCTGGGCAGAACACGTACATTACTAACTTTAATTCTTAAACTAGGAAATATATGTCAGTCCCCTACACCCGGGTCTCCCTGGCTGGCAGCACCCTGTCTTACCGTGATTTGACATCTGAGTCCCTTGGTGACCTGGGGCTCCTTTCTGCAAGGGCTGCCTCCTCACCTTGAGTGCGCCAAGTGCCCTGTGGTCCTGCAGCAGCACAGAGTCTGCAGAAGAGGCAGCACCAAGACTTCCACATGAACAACAGGAAAACATGGAAATGACGTCCCGCTATCGGCACCTGCTTCAGGAGCTCAACGAGCAGAGCCAGCACTGTGTCCTGTGCCACGTCTGCGTGGTCTTGGAGAGCAAGGTCTTCAAGGTGCACAAGAATGTCCTGCTCCGGAGCAGCCGCTACTTCAAGATGGTCTGCCAGGTGCAGAAGACTTCCGACCAGGCAGGCCACGGTCACCCACTTGGACATCGTCACGGCCCAGGGCTTCAAGGCCATCATCGACTTCATGTACTCCACCCACCTGGCCCTCACCAGCAGAAACGTCATCGAAGTGATGTCCGCCGCTAGCTTCCGCCGATGACGGACATCGCTCAGGTGTGCCACTACTCTATCAAGGCCGCACTGGACATCAGCATCAAGTTCCATGTCTCCGAGGAGCTTGCAGAGTTGGAGATGGGGCCCCCCATGGAGCAGCAGCAGGGAAGCGCTGATCTCCGACATAATGGCCGGAAAGAGCATCTCCCCCTGGTTGGCTCTGAAACAAGTCCCTCCAATTCCTCCGCAGACCCGGAGACTCGGCCATCACCAGCTGCCACGAAGGAGGGAGCAGCTACGGGAAGGCGGGTCAAGAGCCCAAGGCCTACGGCCGGGACGATGTTTCTTGGTGGTCACTGTGGCCGGGAGACTTGGGCTACCGGCCTTTGCGCGTCAAGGAAGAGCAGATTTCGCCGTCTCCCTACAGGGGCAGCGAGCCACCTTCTGCCAAGGACAGTGCAGTGCAGAACTCCTTCTCCGAGCAGGGTGCTGGAGAATCGGAAAAACAAAGAGACCAGCAGGTGGAGGAGGACAGCTGGGCCAGCTCCACAGGGTGCCCCTTCCTCTAGCTTCGGGGTGGCCCTTCGGCAGGTGAGAGTCAAGTGCGGACCCGGCTGTCACGGAAGCCAGCAGCTTGGACAGCCGCGGGCCTCCTGGGAGGGGGGGAAGCCAGCTACCTGCCCCCACCCCCACCCCCACCCCCGCCAAGGACAACGCGCTGCACCCGGCCACCACCGTGGCGCTTTGCTTTGGCCTGCTTTGGTCGCTGAGAGCGGCGCGCCTCAGGCAGCAAAGAGACTGAGGTCGGGGCGGGGCCGTCCCCGCAGGCGGGTGGGCTGTGGGCAGCAGCACCTCTGACCTCCGGGTTTCGGGCGTGGTGAGGCCGCGTCACAGCCCGGACGGGCCTCTCGGGCCACGCGGGGCCTGCGGGCTCTGGCTGTACGGAGCGAGGGGGCGCGATGTGGTTGTCAGGGCGATGGGAAGGGGACAGCGAGTGCTTGCTGGAGCGTTTCATACTCGCATTTGAGGCGTCTCAACCCCAAACCCACCTGGCTCGACTGTGCTGCACGCGGGCGTACACAAACCTGGACCTCACGTCGCGCTGGGCCGCGGAGCGCCGGAGCGGGGTCTGTGCGCGCGGGGCGCGGGCTCCTCTGCCGCCGCCGCGTCCTGCCTTCGGGCCACGGCGCCTTCCGCGCGGGGACCGCGGGACAGCCGCGCAAGCAGAGGTCGGTGCGTGTGCTTGCTTGGTTTCCGTAGAGACTGCTGGTCACCTAGGAGCTTTTAAAGAGGAGTTGGATCGTATACATAAAACGTAAATGTCTCTAGCCGAATCCCAATGACAGACCCGCCCGAGATGAGGCTGAAGGCAGAGCCCCCGCCCGGCTACAGTCAGCCGAGACTTCGCTCCCGGCGACACGGAGGGTCCTCGGCTCTGGCAGGAAAAAGCCCGCGGGGCTGCCCCGGCGCTGCGTGGCGGGCCCCAGGGCCCCAGGCCCGGCCTTGGCGCCGGCTCCGCGAGTGCAGCTGGCGCGCAGCGTGGGGGGAGGGGGAGGCCGCTGCGCCCCACGGCGGGGCGCCCCATTCCCGCCGCCCGGGGGCGCCCCATTCCCGCCGCCCGGGGGCGCCCCATTCCCGCCGCCCGGGGGCGCCCCATTCCCGCCGCCCGGGGGCGCCCCATTCCCGCCGCCCGGGGCTGAGCCTGCGGCGAACCTTGCGGACGCAGCGTTTCTTGCGAAGACTGCGGGTCACCACGGAGGTTGCGGGTGGAGGAAGCGTGTCTTTGTTCAGATTTCTATGCTGTATTTTGACAACTTGGTTTGCATGAGCCTTAAAAGATTCCCTTGCGTTTCTGTACCGGCGTGAGTAGAGATGCGAAGTGTCTATGGCTAATAAAGACCACAGTGGGGAAAAAAAAAAAAAAAAGCAATAGATTTGAGTGGGGTTCGAGATTCTGCATTTTTTATAAGCTCCTATTAAGTGATTTTAGTTCACATTCCACACTATAATTAGGAGATTTTAGAGGATCAGGCACATCTTGGCAAGTCATATCTTACTGTTAATAGGGTTAGAGAATTTAATAAACTATTTCCTTGCACAAAAATATGTTTTATGTGTAAGTAGGTAATATATATACTTGATTCAAAAGTCAAATCTATTTTTAATTGTATTTTAGGACTCATAATGTAATAACTTAGAGAATAGATGTAATATTTAACTTTTGTGGCCTCTTGATCTAAAATCTGATTCCTAATTTTTTATGTGAATAATTAAAGGAAGTATTAGTAGGAAGCAAATATGTTTCCCATTCTTTTTTTTTTTTCACTTTTATGTTAAAAAATGGGAAGGGGTCATAGATTAAATATCAATCAAGAAAATAAATGATTATATTATGATCTCTGAAAAAATAGTATATATAAATCAGATTAGATTATTGTTGAAGAGAAATAGGGTTGGTCTAGAGTAGTGGTTCTATTATGGCTGCACATTTAAAAATCCACCAAGGGATTTTTAATAATTCATACTGGGGTTGCACTCCATACAATTAAAATCTCTAAATTTAGGAGTACATATCAATATTTGTTAAATATAAAGAGATGTTTCTCAAACTTTATTGTGCAGAGAATCACTTAAGGGTCTTCTTATTAATATTCAGATAGTAGGTCTACTGTACAATATGAGATTATGAATTTATATGAACTCCCCCACCTTTTGCCAATGTTGCTGGTGTATAAAACACTCTTTGAGAATCAAGATGTTAGATGATTCCTTGTTTTAACTTACTACCACTATAAAATTTTTTAGATTCAAGCAAATTCTACCATTCCTAGGCTTCATAAAGCCTGTCTTCAGTGTGGCATTGTAATAGCCACAGGACTCTGGGATACTTTTAGGGGAATGCTATGGTGTCAGCCATACTAATTCCTGGGTGAGCGGAGTATGGCTGACTCTTCAGAGTGCTGAATAAGAACAATAGGAAACTGAAAAGAGAGTTGGAGCTTGGTTGAATGGCAATGTTTATAGCTGGCATCTCATCATTGTATTTTCTGAGCAGATGACTTCTTTTCCAGTTCCCCAGGTCCACAGATGGAGAGGAATTTTGCCCCAGGATGGATCATACTTAGATTCTCACCCATCCTTATTTAAATTATATCGATGATGATATTTGGGATTTTTGATCTGATGAAACTTAGGTGAGATTTTGGGTTGGAGTTCATGTTGAAAATCGGTTGAAACTTTTGGGGATCATGTAAAAGGGTGAATATGTCTTTCGTGTGGGATGGAAGTGAATCTTTGAGAACCAAAGAGTGCACAGGTGTCATGTCGACTTAAATAATAACAGAGACAGGTTCTTCAAAACATAACGTACATTTGCAAACAGCAGGGGATTGCAATTGGGATATGCATACTATGGTGAATCATAGGCATATCTAGGGGGCAGGGGAAGAGGAAGCTTTTACAAGAGAAAAGGGAGAAGTCCATGTAAGCTATTCTGAAACAAAAACAATTGGTTACAGTGGCTTCTTGCAGGAGTTGTTGGCTCACTGGTGGAGACAGCCATTGTTAAGCAAGTGTCCTCGTGTAGGCAGGTTATCTAGAATTTTTAAAATTGTTTGTATTTTTTTAGAGAGTCCTTATAGTAGTTCTCTTCCTAGGCATACATGGATGCTCCTCTTTCATGGCCTCCTGGCTCCAGTTTGTTAGGGTTTGACATAAGCGACTCCATTTTGGTACACTAGTCTGAATAATGCTGCCCAAAGGGTGTTCATGTCTGAATCTCAGAGCTTGTGAACATGTTAGAAAATGGTAAAAGGGGCTTTGGAGATGAAATTAATTTAAGGATCTTGAGATAGAGATGTTTTCCTGGATTATCTGCATAGGCCCAATGTAATCACAGGAGTTCTTATAAGACGGAGGCAGGAAGAACAGAGTTGGTAAAAGGTATGACAACAGAAACAAGAGTTTGGAGTGTGGCATAGATGTAATGACAAGCCTAGGAATGCCTGCAGCCTCTACAAGCTGAGAAAGGCAAGGAAAGGCATTCTCCCCTCAGACCACCTGAGAAAAACCAACTCTGTTGACACCTTGGCTTTAACCTACTGAACTTCTGACCTCTAGAGCTATGAGGTGACACAGTTGTGTTGTTTTAAATCACTAAGTTTATGGTAATTTGTTACAGCAGCAGTAGGAAATCAATATATGATGAATAATAAAAAAGCACCAGAAGTTTCTGTATCACCTAAGTAATACAGAGCATACCCATGAGTATGAATCTGAAAATATTATGTAAGATGGCTTGAATTGGAGAGAGACAGTAGGTGGGCGGGTGAATATTAGGATATCATTTAAGGCTGCAGTTTCCACATATGAGAGAGGTCAGGGGTTTTTTTTCTTCCCATCTGGCTTATTTCACTTAGCATAATGCCATCCACATTCATTCATGTTGTTGCAAATGCTAGGATCTCCTTTTAAGACTGAGTAATATTCCATAATATATATGTGTGTGTATATATATGATGACTATAGTTAATAAAGCTTTATTATAAACTAGAAATTTGCTAAGAGGGTAGATTTCAGGTATTCTCACCATCCCCCCCAAGAAAAGATAAGAAATCATAACTTTGATGTCGTGAATTGTCATGAATATGTTAATTTGCTTGAATATATAGGAATTATTTCACTGTGCATGTGTATATCAAATTATCATGTTGTATACCTTATATATACACAAATTTAAACAAAGATATATTTAGAGGTATTAATTACTCAGAAGCAGGAAATCATTGAAAATAAGGAGAGAAAATATATTGTAAAGGTAAAATTGACTTGAAAAAGCATCAATATGCATAACTGCCTTGGTATAGGTCATTATGTGCTCAGAAGATATTTTTATTTTTATCATTTCCTTATGGTGATTATGAGATAAAAGAACATAAATTTTATAGATATAACATAACTTAGTAGGATTTATGGGTCTTGTGAGCAGTTCACTCATAAACCGCCATGTCATGACTGATATAAAGACAGTTTTTGAGATGCTTGTATTCACATGATTGCTATCATCTATTATAATTTTTGTGTGTGTGATGAAAAAGGCCATAGTTCTGCTCCATTTTGCTTTGATCAGAATGGATAAGAAGTATTTTGATTATATCTAAAAACAAAGGTGATAATACCATAAAGATATTCAGGTGACAAACAGTCATATAAAGAAATAAGAATGCTTAGTGTATAGAAGGGAATTAATTCTTTGAAAGTCCTTAACCTACACATAATTTCATGGAGTTGGAGTACTGCTGTGCATAAAATCATGAGTTCTAGAGCAACTTCCTGGTTTTTGTTTAAGTCTTGATTGCTTATTATGTTTGAGACACTGAGCAGGTTATGTAAAGCCTTCAAGCTTGGATTTCTTCAATGGGAACAATAGTAGTACTTGCATTTATTGAACAGGACTTCGTTTCCTTAGTGTGCATATTGTCTGTTTTGTCACAGATCACTTGGCTGTAGATAGATGTTTTTATGTCTGGGTTCTCTATTCTGGTCCATTGGTCTATGTCTGTATTTTTGTACCAATACCAGGCTGTTTGGTTGCTACAACCTTTAGTATAGTTTGAAGTCTGGTAATGTCGTGCCTACAGATTGAGTCTTCAGACTCTTTTCTGGTTCCAAACTAAGCATAGGATTACTTTCTCTAGATATGTAAACTATGACATTGGTATTTTAATGGAGATTGCTTTCAATCTGTAAATCACTTTGGGTAGTATGGACATGTTAACAATGTTGATTCTACCGATTCGTGAGCATGATTTGTTTGTGTCCTCTGTGATTTCTTTCCTCTGTGTTTTGTAGATGTCATTGTAGAGGTCTTCCACCTCCTTGGCTAAGTGTATTCCTAGGCATTTTATTTTCTTTGTAGCTATTGTGAATTATATTGAGTTTTTTTTTTCACTTTTTTTTTTAATTTCGGCATATTATGGAGGTACAAATTTTAAGGTTTCAATAAATGCCCATTTCTCCCCCTCCCCCAACAAGTCTGAGTCTCCAGCATGACCATCCCCCAGATGGTGCACGTCTCACTCATTATGTATGTATATACCCGCCCCCCTCCCCCCTCCCACCTGCCCAATACCCTATTACTGTAGTACCTATGTGACCACTTAGGTGCTGTTCAGTTAATACCAATTTGCTGGTGAGTATATGTGGTGCTTGTTTTTCCATTCTTGGGAAACTTCACTTAATAGTATGGGTTCCAGCTCCAACCAGGAAAATATAAGATGTGCTATATCACCATTGTTTCTTAGAGCTGAATAGTACTCCATGATATACATATACCACATTTTATTAATCCATTCTTGGATTGATGGACACTTGGGCTGTTTCCACAGCCTTGCAATTATGAATTGTGCTGCTATAAACATTCGAGTGCAGGTGTCTTTTTTGTAGAGTGTCATTGGATCTTTTGGGTAGATGCCCAGCAATGGGATTGCTGGATCATATGGTAGAATCACTTGTATAGCTTTAAGATGTCTCCATATTGCTTTCCACAGAGGTTGAACTAGTTTGCAGTCCCACCAGCAGTGTAGGAATGTTCCTCTCTCTCCGCAACCACGCCAGCATTTATTGTTTGGAGATTTTTTGATAAAGGCCATTCTCACCAGGGTTAAGTGATATATTGAGTTTTTGATTGGACTCTCAGCTTGATTGTTATTGGTATATAGAAATGCTTTTGATTTACGTACATTGATTTTGTAACCTGAGACTTGGCTGAGTTTATCAATTTCATGAGTCTCTTGGTAAAATCTTTGGGATTTTCTACATATAAGATCATATCATCAGTGAAAAGTGATAATGTGACCTCCTCTTTCCTGATTTGGATACCCTCTATTTCCTTCTCTTGCCTGATTGCTCTGGCTAGGACTTCCAGCACTATGTTGAATAGAAGTGGTGACAGGGGGCACCCTTATCTTGTTCCAGAATTTAGGGGGAATGATTTCAACTTTTTCCCATTCAGCATGATGTTGGCTGTAGGTTTGGCATATAAATGGTTTTTATACTTTAGAGATGTGTTTCTTCCATACCTAGTTTTTTGAAGGTTTTTATCATGAAACAGTGCTGGATTTTGTCGGATCTTTTTCTGCATCTGTTGAGATGATCATATGATCTTTGATTTTGCTTCTGTTTATGTGATGAATCACATTTATTCATTTATGTATGTTGAACCATTCTTGCATCCCTGCAATGAAGCTCACTTCTCCAAGGCCAATACTCTTATGAATATAGATGCAACGTATCCTCAGTAAAATACTAGCAACCTGAATTCAACAGCACTTCAAAAAATAATGTTTATGATTACAGTTATTACATCATCATTGTTGTTTGTGTTTTTATTGGAAAAGTAATGATAGGGTGGATTGTGTACTATCACAGGAAGGTAAGAAAGATGTATGGAACAGATTCTTCTTCAGAGCTCTTTCTGACACTTTGATTTCAGACTTCTAGACTCTAGAAGTAGGAAAAAAGTTTCAATTGTTTAAAACCACCCAGTTTGGGGTACTTTGTTATGACAACCCTTGGAACCAATGCATTATGTAAGATTTCAAAATTTTTATATTTATTGACCTTCACTAACTATATTAAATATTATAATGTAGTATAAAATAATAATGCTTAGAACATTTTGATTTGGAAACTGAATAAAAGCATCTATTGCCATGAACCCACTAAGCATTCTTAAGGAACCAAAAAAGGGGATATAATGACTTCCTTTTCTTCTAAAAATAAAAGGGAAATGTTTAGTAAGAATAGATATGTGTGCATTATAGAGACGATTATAGTTGTATATAAAACAAAAACAAATTATTTAAAAGTTTTAAAAATTAATGTGTTTATGCAAAATATTTATTAAATATTATTTTGAGACATAATTATAATTTCTTTAATTGACTTTATTTTAAAATGCTTTATGTGATGTGGAGCTTTAATCTGTTGATTTTTAAGTAGTTTTTATAACCTTGAGTCAAATAGGAAGAACGAACAGCTAACATTGGAATATGCTATTGAGATGCTGTAAATAACACACAATTCTCAGGAGGTACTCAATTTTGCTAGCACCTCATGAGAAAAGCATGTAGTGTTTACCAATATGGCTTCCCTGAGGGACAGGAGGAAACTGCATCCTTTATACACAGTCTCTAGTTCCACTGGGTAAGGCTAACCACAGGGCAAGAACTCAGATAATGAAGTTCCAATTAAGCTGCTGAAGTAATAGATAGAAGAAATCTGGCATTAAAGGGTCTGTGTGTCCATGTCATTTTTAGTATATCATCTAATTTGTGTCTCAGTGATGCATATGAGATAAAGGCCCACACAGGAAATGGCATCAAAAGGTCATGAAGAGAAGAAACAATGGCAATAGAATCTCACCAAATGAGGAGAAATATAGACAGCTGCAGCAAAATGAAATACATCGATTGATGCAATGTAACCTTCACCTCAAATATATCAAATTATTTCACATGAAAATATTTCAGTCATAACTATGATGATTTTAAATCATTTAAGTATTCCTTACAACTCTGCTTCTCGGTATTTACTCAAGAGAAATGAAAACATACATGTACACAATGACATATACAAAAATGTATGTGGCAGTTTTATAACAACCCCAAACTGGAATCAAGTGAACTATTCTATCAGTGGATAGACAAATGAATTGTGGCATGTGCATGGAATGGAATTCGTCAGTAACTAGGACTAAATCACAGATGCATGCAATAACACAGGTAAATCTTGACTGTATCATGTTGAGCAAAACAAGCAAACCAAAAAAGAGAATGTGGTTGTATATTCCATTTATATGAACTTCTAAAGCAGCAGAACTTATCAGTAGTGACAGAAAAACAGACTGGGGCTGACTGCAGTGATACGGGAGAATGAGAGGGAAGTGGCATGGGGAACCTTTAGGATAATGGAAATGTTTCCATAATAAGGTGTTGTTTTCACCAGTATAGTATATGCATTTGTCAGAACTGATTTAAGTGAACTTTACTCTTAGAATGGGGTACTGTCTTTCTTGATGTAATATCATTTAAATTATATTTTTATATAATCTTGATAAGATGTCACTATAATAAATATAATAAAATAAATTTAAAATCTTATTTTTAAAACTGAAAAATCTAATAAAGAATCAGCAAAAACAAAGAAGATCTGAACGAGACTCAAATTTGAATAGCTTTCTATACCTATCATCTCACAGCCTTCAACAACTAACTGATATTATTTATATATTCCTTTTAAGAG
This sequence comes from Microcebus murinus, assembly GCF_040939455.1. Classification (NCBI taxonomy): domain Eukaryota; kingdom Metazoa; phylum Chordata; class Mammalia; order Primates; family Cheirogaleidae; genus Microcebus; species Microcebus murinus. The sequence goes on from NC_134107.1 coordinate 104,432,577, forward strand.
CACATGGAAACTTTACAGAATTGTTCAAATGCTGGTTCATAAAGTTAGCTGCCAAACCTTTCCATATGTTTTCGCTGGTCTTCATGTTTGAGAAAGTAGTAACACCAATCTTTTAAGTTTTCTTCTAAATTACAGAAAAAGAGGCATTATTTAATAGTAATGATTTTTAACCACTTCGGTACAGTGCTCACCAGCCCCCAAACCTTGCCCACAGCGGGCACTCTTAGCACGATAGTCTGTGCTGTGCATTGATGACAGATCTGTTTTGCTCTTGTGTGATGAGGAAATCTTTAAAGCACCGACAGCTTGTTTTTCTTTACAGGCAGCTTTACTTGTAATGTAAATCAGAATAGAGAACATATACATCTATGTTTTCATTACATTATTTTTAAATGTTCACAATTTTATTTTGATAAATGAAAAATTAGAAAAGTCATATCACGGCTGTCGGCTAAAGTCGATGCCCGGCTGTGCGCCTTCATATCACTGCTGTAGGCTAAAGTCGCTGGGCGCATTCATCTGTGGCTATCTCCTACAGCCGACGCTGGGCTGTGTCCGTTCATCTGTGGCTCGTACGGAAGTGGTTAAAAAACCTCTTAGAAAATCAGGAATAGTAAGTTCCTCTGGGTTACTTAAAAACCACATGTATGCCCGGCACGGTGGCTCACGCCTGTAATCCTCACACTCTGGGAGGCTAAGGCGGGCGGATTGCTTGAGGTCAAGAGTTCGAAACCAGCCTGAGCAAGAGCAAGACCCCATCTCTACTATAAATAGAAAGAAATTAATTGGCCAACTAATATATATAGAAAAAAATTAGCCAGGCATGGTGCCGCATGCCTGTAGTCCCAGCTACCTGGGAGGCTGAGGCAGTAGGATTGTTTGAGCCCAGGAGTTTGAGGTTGCTGTGAGCTAGGCTGACGCCACGACACTCACTCTAGCCTGGGCAACAAAGCGAGACTCTGTCTCAAAAAAAAAATAAATAAGTAAATAAAAATAAAAAGCACATGTAGGAAACAACAAATTTAGTGGTGAAATGTGAAAACTTGGTAATGGGAAGAAGAGAGATGCCTGCTTGCTCTCTCCCTTCCTTTCTTCAGTGTACTGAGGTGACTAGCATGTTTAACAAAGTGAGAAAAAGAAATAATATAGTGACGATTGGAAAGAAAGTAATGTAAGTGTTATTTGTAGATGACATGATAGAGTAGATAGAAAAATCCAATAAAATAGATAAAAAATCTTAGAAATAAATAAGTTTTCTGAATGCAAGTTGAATAGTGGAAAAGAAATTTTATAAAATCATGTTTAATTTTAGAATGTTCAAACACTAGTGCATATCTGAACTAAACATTCTCTCTGTGTATGGTGAGTGTGTGTCTCTGTCACTAGAAGTAATTACTAATGTGTATTCTCTGTAGTCATAAACAGATGACCCCTAATTTCCCTTTCTTGTAATCATTTTTCTTCAGAATTTACTTGGTAAGAGATGTAGAAAAAGTTCCCTGTATTTCTAATTCTGGAATACTTTACACAATAATTACCTTCAAATGTTTGGAAGTGTTCACCAGTGAAGCAATGTAGACCTTTGATATTCTTTTTATTCAGATTTTAAGTAACAGATTAAGTTTCTGAAATAGCTGTCAATATTCAGATTTTTTGTCTTTCTTTTCAGCTCCCTGAAATTAATACTTCAAGGTTTTGAAAATGATCAAATGGTTTTCATACCCTTTTCTTTAATTTTTCTTTTGTTTGTTTTTTTGCCCAGGCTGGAGTGCTGTGGCAGGATAGTAGCTCACTGCAGTCTCAAACTCCAGGGCTCAAGGGAGTTGGGTTGTTTCCAGTTTGGGTTTGTTAGTAATTAAGCCCATCTTAGCCTCCTGAGTAGCTGGGACTACAAGTGGATGCCATCATGACCCACTAATTTTTAATTTTTTTACAGAGTCTCACTATGTTGCCCATGCTGGCCTTTAACCCCTGGCCTCAAGCAATTCTCCCGCCTTAATCTCCCAATGTGCTAGGATGACAGGTGTGAGCCACCACACCTAGCCTCTTTCACTTTTGTTTAATGTTTATAAGATATGTAATATTTTTATTTCTTCATTCCTGAAATAAATAATGTATGGTTCATTTTTCTCTTGATTATTCATGCTAGAAGTTTGTCGGTTTTATTAATTATTTTATAACAGACTACTTTATAATTTCATAAATTTTATGTACATTTTCTATTTAAACTATTCTTAATAACTTAATTATTCCTTTTCTTTATATATATATTTTAGGTATGCTTTCCTGTTTTTTTCCTAAATTCTTTAATGAAGCTGAAATAATTGTCTCAATCTTTCTTCGTTTTTCTAACATATACCTATAATGTACAAATTCCTCTCAAATTACTCTCTTCAGCTACATCTCACATTTTAATGTTTTAAATTGTCAATATAATTCCATTTAAATATTTTATAATTTCTCTTCTAATGTTTTTGTCCATAGAATATTTAAAATATATTATTAATATTTATAAAATCAAATGTTTAAAAAAAAACCCTTTTGAAAATTACTATCAATGTAATTGTGGTCAATAAACATTAAATTATTTAATTTTTGAATTGTGATATTTAGTTTTTGAAATTTGTTGAAGTTTCGTTTATTTTACAACATATTGTCCTTTTTTGTATATATTCCAAATGCACTTGAAAAAAGTTTTCTGCCCTTTTAGAATTGTGTGGTCTATATATTTAAGTTATGTGTAATTTATTTCTGTGGTGTTCATCTTTTATAGCCATGGTGATTTTATTTTTGGCCTTCTGTTTTGATAGCTATTGACAGAGGAATATATATTAAAGTCTCTCACAAATTTTTGATTAATCTGTTTTTAATATTTCATCAACATTTTTGCTTTAAAACTTGGGAACTATGCTGTGGGTCATATAGAAATTTAGGATTCTGAGATCTTACTGTTTTAGGCAACCTTGGACATTCACCCCTTATCATTATGGAATGTTTCTCTGATATCTAGAAATGCATCATGCTTAAAGCTTCTATGCCTGATATTAGAATTATCAAAACCATATTTAATTAATTTGGTTAGTGTTTGCTTGGCATATCACTTTCAATTTTATCCCTTTGAACCTTCTGGGTTCTTATATTAAAATATGTGAGGTTTTATGTGACAAAATTGAATAAATGCATATATTTTTTTTTCTAAAAATCGTATCACTTATAATAGCAAGAATTTAGCAGGAAATACCTAGAAATAAATATACCAAATGTATCTCTGCATACTTAAAATTATAAATTATTGAGAAATTTTCAAGAGAATCTTAATAATAGGTGATATTTACCATGTTCACAAATTAGAAGATTCAATATTACAATGATAACAAGTGTTTCTATATTTATAGATTCAATATAATCCAAATTAAAATTGCAATAATATTTCTGGTGGAGTGCTAATTTCACATGAAAATGCATGCAGTCTAAAATAGCCACAACAACCATGAAGAACAAAATTCTGTAAATTATGCTGTCATATGGTCTTGGCACATTATAAGACACAGATGATATCATATTGCCATAAGGATAGAGATAGACTAACAGAACAAAATACAGAATTCAAAGCTAGATTCACACACATACCCAGATACTTGATTTATGACAGATGACATTGCTTTGTAGTGAAGAGAGCAATGTTTCAATAAATGGGATGACACTCAACAAGAAATCCATATGAATAGCACGTAAAGGATATGTTATACTTCGTGTTCTATATTTCTTTCTCCTTGTATCTGAATTCAGTTAACATTCACATATGAGATCAGTAAGTGCCTTCCTTCCTTTCTAAAATCCAACTTGTCTCAAGTCAAAGGAATTTTATGTCAAAGCCAGTATTTTAGTTGCTCAAGATGAATATGATATAGACACGGTTCATCTTCAATTTATATAGGCTGGTGGCACAGGCTTTCATAGTGTGCTCATGGATAAGGTAGAGTTATGTGAGCTGGTTGCTTTACACTCAGATGTAGAACATACTTGAACACAAAGAGTGTTAATGAACTCCAGGATTTCCCCAAATCACTGAAAATCAGCATCATCTAGGGAAGTGATAGTATTTATAAAAATGATGAATGTAAAACTCTAAACATAATTATAACAAAAAGGAATAGTTCCTGTATTACCTTCCCTACACTCTTAGTCCTAGTCACTAGAGACAACTTAATGTCTGCATAATAGCTGCAATAAACAGTTTCTGCTTCTAGTTTTGAAGGTTACCTCCATAGCTCCAAATAATTTTTTCTTATTGCTTTCTTTCCGAATTATTAACTTTTGACTATTACCTTGACTTTCAATTATATGTGGAGTTACTTTAAATCATTGTCACCACCTCTCTTCCAATATTTGGCACCTGTATTTTATTTTAGTTTCTTTTTTTTTTTTTTTTTTTGAGACAGAGTCTCACTTTGTTGCCCAGGCTAGAGTGAGTGCCGTGGCATCAGCCTAGCTCACAGCAACCTCAAACTCCTGGGCTCAAGCAATCCTGCTGCCTCAGCCTCCCGAGTAGCTGGGACTACAGGCATGCGCCACCATGCCCGGCTAATTTTTTCTATATATATTAGTTGGCCAATTAGTTTCTTTCTATTTATAGTAGAGACGGGGTCTCGCTCTTGCTCAGGCTGGTTTTGAACTCCTGACCTTGAGCAATCCGCCCGCCTCGGCCTCCCAGAGAGCTAGGATTACAGGCGTGAGCCACCGCGCCCGGCCTATTTTAGTTTCTTTCTTAGCTGCTGTTGGAAATGTGAAAATATTCTCCAAACTCTTTATTGATCAACTTTCAAAGTTTTCTCAATATATCTGGAGAAATTTCTAATACAAGAACAGAATCAGTGAATCAGAACCTTTGAGTTCTGATCTAAACATTCAAAGACCAAAATTATTTAAAGCAAAAAGAGAAACAAACCAAGCTACTGAGTGATTCTAATGAGTACCCAAGTTTGGGAACTATTGGATTAAGAAACCAAATATTCAATGCAGTGGCATGCTTCAAGTGAGAACTTAAGAATGCTATGTTTTCATTTTCTTCTTCCTTCCTCCCCTCCCCTCCTCCCTCCCCTTCTCTTCCCTTCTTTTTCTTCTTTCTTCCTTCTTTATCTTTTTCTCCCTCTCTCCTATCCTTTTTACTTATTTGAATTATAAAGAGGATAGTTGAGAATGCAATAAGAAAAAAAGTGGTTGAGACTTTGACTCTCTGTGTGAAATTTTTGTTTGTTTAGTTAAGCTTGGACTTGGAGGTTGCTAATTTTCCATGATAAGTATGATGCACACTCTCTGTGTAGGGCAGAGGAAGGGCAGAGGAATTTGTAGGGCACAGGAAGGGCAGAGGAATTTTTCTAATTGTCGGGAATTTACTTGGGTGGGGCAATGAACTAACGGCAAACTTTTGTTTCTGGTCATTGCTTGCTTATTACACCGCTGTAGGGGGAATTATGGGATGAGGTCATTGAAGCACAGGCAACTGGCCCATCAGGCAATAGGGGACAACCAATCATATTAGAAGGACAATAGTGGGCAACCAATCATCTTAAAGGTCAAGGCATGATCCATGCGTGATCGGCTTGTGCACCGCTTGTGTGCCATGGGGGTAAAAAGGCATGCCATTACACCAGTCGGGGTCCTTGCCTGCGAAGGAGTGTCCACTGCATTGGTGCTCTAGGGCTCGGACCCTGGCTAGCCAGAAAATAAAGCTCCTCTTGTGTGATTGCATCCTTGCTTTTATGTTCGGTGGGGTTGTGAAAGGTCAGTCCCTAACATCTGGTCAACAAAACCTCCCATGTTATTATAACCTTGGCCTGAATGTACTACATCTACTACACAAATGAATCCAAGCCCAGGAAAAAGTTCATACAAATAAGTTGAAATTTAGCAGTGCAAAGATTGAAGTTCTTAATTCAGCTTAAGAAAAAAAATTATTTTCCCATTGTATATGTTTTGAGCGTAATCTATGTGGGAAAAAAAATCAGATGAAAGTTCTTTATTAACTTATTAAGCCATAAACTAAATGGCTTGTTAATAATTTGTTTCAGATTATAATTATAAAAATACAGTGTCTACAATTTGATGGGTAATAATCCTCATGAGAGCCATAGCATAGCTTCCCAACTTTAGTTTCATGGAATTGGAATGCCATTATTGGAGCACATCTGTGCCATGGCCTTGTGCTACACAAATATTACCATTTTCTACATGTGCCATTAAGCTAGGGAGCACTGTGCTGCACTGCTTTATATCCTGAGTTTTTTATTTAGTTATGGATGTCCTTTTTAAGGACAGATACCAAGAAAATGAAAGGCACATAGAAGCTGTGGAGAACTTGGAAATATTCTAAAATAATGAATAATTAGCAAGAATCTTTGTATATCTGCAGGGAATTTAAAGAGAAGAATGACTGATTTGTGTATGGTATTTAGAAGATTGAAGGATACAACTTTTACTCAATATAAGAAAAGTATCCTAACAGTTTGAGTTTTTGGAAATGAAATAATGTACTTATTTGTAATTATTGAATACACTCAAAAATAAAACAGAACAATCCACTTTCGGGGACCGTGGAGAAAGGATCTTTCTTCTTCAATGCTGCTTTTTAAGGTAACATACGAATATTCCATACTCTTCAGACCTAGTTCACATTTGGTTCCTTTCAGTTTCTGGAATATGTCACATTCTCTTAGGTAGCTACATTTTTATTTGTGCTTCTCCTCAGATTAAACAGTCTTACTAAATCCTGTCTCTCAATTGCCTGGTGAAATTTTATTTCTTCCAAGTCTCATTTAAAATTACGTCATCAGGGTGATATTCGCAACTCTTTGGAACAGGTTAGACCTGCTGAATACAAGCTCAGAAAGCCACCTGTAATTTCTACCACAGTACAATTTTAGACTGTGAGCTAGACTATAAACTAGATGATAAATAAATTCAAACTTATTCTCCTCTATATCCCAAGTCACTAGTACACTGTCTGGCACGTCAAAAATGCTTAAAAATATTTTATGAATGAATGGAAATATATTAAAAGGGATGTTTGTCATCTTATATCAATTAATTCTAATCCTAATAGTCCCAAATCACAAGGATAGGATGAACACAGTCACCTTTCCTTTGTTTGGAAATTGCAATGTCAAATTTTAGTCGCAAATTGCTCTCTTCAACTTAGAGAAAAATGACACTAATGCTAGTGTTGGGAGTTGTAGGCACCAGATATTCTGCTGTCCTTAGTTCTGAGAGGGAAGAGCACATCCCTCAGTCTGGTCTCAGAACCACTTCTGAAGCTGGTGTACAGCACAAGTCAGCATCCACAACTGTAACTGTTTAGTTTCTGTTTCTCGGGCTTAAGATAACAAACATCCTCGCTTTTGACAGTCTATCGAGCACTTCTGATGGCTGTGCTAAATAGCTATATCCTGAATTTAGATATGTACCAAATAACATAGTACCAAATAACACAGAGACAAATACTCCCCCCAAATTTCCATTTCTCAGAGAATCAGGTTCTTGAGAATAGCAGTTATAGTCAATATTTTCTCAGTAGTCTTTTTTTTCTATTGAAGTCCATGTATCTTCCATGGCATGTGTTATTATTAGCATGCGAAGCTAATGTGTCATACCCTGATTAAAAAGATTTTAGCAGCTCTGCTCACTAAGATAAACAGTGATGTCTTGTAATGGCCAAATGTGGCTTATGAACTGTTTCTTCCTATTCTTCCATCCTGGGTGCTTATTTGTTTCGCCTGAATGTGATATTGCCTTCTGAGTCTGCGTGAGCTTTTCTCCTCTTCCAGGATGAGTCTACTGCCTTTTGATTAGTCTATATTTTCTATGTAAGCTCAGGTTTCATAATTCCAGGTTCTATGCCAGAACACTGTTTTGTTTGTCCACTGTTAATATGTTTGCACATATGCTGTCCAACACACTGAACTAGGAATCCTGCCTAAGAAAAAAGTTGTAATCATGGCCATTTTCCCTTACTTTATATGAATGATGACTTTTAAGTCAAATAATCAATGTGAGAATAAATATCTGACTGCAATGTATGAATGGATATGGAAGGGTGATATGTTTTTATCATTCTTCCAATAATATGAGTAGAGAGAAGATATTTTTTAAAAGAAAATTGACGTGAAATATCAACTGTGGCAACTGTAAGTTCTGGGGCAAAGAAGCGTGAACTGCATGGAATCAATACAACTTAGCTGGATTTTTGACTGCCAAGAGTAGTTGCCTCATAAATAGACACAGCATTACTGGTATAAAGATAAGGCAGTGTTGTTTGGGCTGCTTTTACAGAAATTGTTGCTGTCAGGTATAATGTATAATGAGTCTCTGTAACAAGGGTAGAATAAGTTTCTGGTTTTGCTCTAGTTTTCATTCATCATAATAAATTTGAAAGAGTTTGATTATTGTCATCATAGCTGATGAAATAAAACAATCATGAAGCTATCCATAGGGAAGCAACACAGTCTTGTAGGAAACTACAGATGCTTGATGTGTAGAAGAAAATTCTTAGGCATCCTTAGGCTTAACCACTGTTACCTGGACCGAGTACCCGTTTGAGTATTATCACAGGTCCTGGTGTCATACTTTCTAGGATCAATTTCTTATTATGTTTGAGACCCTGTGAATTGACTCAAATAAGCTTCAATTTTTTTCATCTGTAAAAAGGAAATAATAATAATTCTTCCCCTAAGGGAATACCCTAAATATTAAATAAAGAGGTGCACTTAAAGTTTGGGGCACAGTGCTTGATATTTTATGAAATCTCACTATGTTGTTGCTATCCTCTTCTTTATCATAGTCATCATAATCTTTGTTGTTAAAGTAGTTGTTTGTACTATGAATAAAAAATAAAACTAGGGTTTCTTTAAACTCACTAGTCTTTTGATTTTACTTTTAGTGTTTCCCCAGACAGAGTCAGTGTAATATATGTTCAAAGAAAACAGACTGGGGGGAAATTTTGGAAATGTGTTACATAGTCAAGCATCATTGAATTTCTAAAAATTTGAACAATAAACCTAACAAATTACATATCTAGTCAAACCAAAGTCCTGTTTTATTTTTTGGTTTTTTGTTTTATTTTGTTTTGTTTTATTTGAGTGTATTGCGGGGGTGCATATGCTTTGGTTACATAAATGGCTTTTGCACTGCCCAAGTCAAAGCTACAAGCATTCCCATTCCCATGCCCCTGACAGCACACACTACACCTGTTAGGTGTGAGTTTACCTATGGCTTCCTTCCTCCTCCCACCTGCCCAACACCCAGTGAATGTTGCTTACGATGGGCACATAAGTTTTGATCAATTAGTACCAATTTAATGGTGAGTACATGTGGTATTTCTTTTTCCATTCTTCTGATACTTCACTTAGGAGAACAGGCTACAGCTCAATCCAGTATAATATAAGAGGTATTAATTCACTATTTTATTATGGCTGAGTAGAACTGCATTATATACATATACCACATTTTATTAATCCACTCATGTATTGATGAGCACTTGGGTTGTTTCCACATCTTTGCAGTTGTAAACTGTGTTGCTATAGACATTCAAGTGCAGATGTCTTTTTCATAAGAATATCTTTTTTATCTTTGGGTAGATACCTAATAGTGAGATTGCAGGATAAGATGGTAGCTTTACTTTTAGTGCAAATGTATTTTTTATAGAATGTCTTTTTTTCCTCTGGGTAGATAACTAGTAGTGGGATTGCTGGATCAAATGGTAGGTCCACTTTTAGTTCTTTCTCCATATTACTTCCCATAGTGGTTGTACTAGTTTGCAGTCCCACCAGTAGTATATGAATGTTCCTATCTCTCCACATCCACACCAACATATTTTGGGGGGAACTTTTTGATCAAAGCCATTCTCACTGGAGTTAAATGATACCTCATTGTGGCTTTGATTTGAATTTCCCCTATAGTTAGAGATGTTGACATTTTTTCATATGGTTGTTGGCCATCAGTCTATCTTCTTTTGAAAAGTTTCTATTCATGTGCTTTGCCCATTTTTAATGGGGTTGTTTGAATCTTTTCTTTCAATTTTCTTGAGTTCTATATAAATTCTAGTTATCTGCCCTATAATAGAGGTAAATCATGCAAATATTTTCTCCTATTCTGTAGGTTGTGTATCCGCTGTAATGATAGTTTCCTTGGCTGTGTAAAAGCTTTTTAATTTCATCAGGTCCCATCTATTTATTTTTGTTGTTGCTGTGATTCCCTTTGAGGTCTGCTTCATAAATTCTTTGCCTAGGCTGATGTCTAGAAGAGTTTTTCTGACATTTTTTTTCCAGAATTCTTATGGTTTCCTGCCTTAGGTTTAAGTTTGTTATCCATCATTAGTTGATTTTTGTGAGTGATAAAAGGTGCAGATCCTGTTTCAGTCTTCTTCATGTGGCTATACAATTTTTCTAGCAGCATTTATTGAACAGGAATTCTTTTTTCCAATGTATGTTTTAGTTTGCTTTGTCAAAGATCAGGTGGCTATATGTGGATGATTTTTTATCTGGGTTTTCAGTCCTGTTTTGATGTGACAACGTAACATTGATCTGGTTCACGAACACAATTTCCTGTCCAGAATTTTCTCCAGGGCAAGTTTGACATCCTTATTTCTCAGGCTGTAAATCAGGGGGTTCAGCATGGGCACAACAGTAGTATAAAACACAGAGGAGACTTTCCCTTGGTCCATGGAACTGACTGATGATGGCTGAAGGTACATGAACGCTGCAGATCCAAAGAAGAAAGCAACAGCTAAGATGTGGGAGCTGCAAGTGTGGAAGGCTTTGCACCTGCCCTCAGTGGAGCGAATGCGGAGGATGCTGGCAATGATGAAGATGTAGGAGGCAAGGATGGTTAAGGCAGGAGTCAGGATGTTAAATGCACTCAAGCCCAAAACCAGTAATTCATTGATGTAGGTGCTGGAGCAGGACAGCTCCAAGAGTGGAAAGAGATCACAGAAATAATGGTTAATCACATTGGTCTTACACAAAGAGAGTCTCAACATAAAGCTTGTATGAATTGTTGATCCGATGATACCCAAAATATAAACTCCTACTGTGAGCCAGAAGCAGAGGTGATAAGACATGATGACATTGTAAAGCAAGGGTCTACAGATGGCAACATAGCAGTCATATGCCATTACAGCCAACATGTGACAGTCTGCAATGGCAAAAATGCTGAAGAAATAGAGCTGAGCCATGCATTCAGAATAGGAGATGATATTCTTGTCTGTCACAAAGTTTAGCAGCATTTTGGGGGTAATGACAGTGGAATGGCAGAGGTCAATGAAGGACAGACTGCTGAGGAAATAGTACATGGGGGTGTGCAGGTGAGCACTGAGCCAAATAAGTGTGATCATGCCCAGGTTCCCCATCACTGTGATCACATAGATTCCGAGGAAGAGGAGGAAGAGGGGAAGCTGGAGCTCTGGCTGCTCTGAGAGCCCAGCCAGGATGAACTCAGTCACTGAGGAATGGTTTCCTGCTGTCATTTTCCTCTCTGGTCAGTTTCTGCAGGGAAGAAAAAAACATAGTATTTGGAGGGATTTCATTGCTCTTCTCAATTGCCTTTGCCCCATATTAAGGATTCATGATTGAGGTTCCTCCTTGGTTTCTTTATAATAATAACTCTGAGTAGCTTTACCTATGAAATATTTTAGTTAATAAATATTTTACAGTTTAATATCAAATGGTTACATTACTTTATATAAAATATTATTTCATAGATATTTTAGTCTGAACATTCGGTGATCTTTAAGTCTATTTTTCTAAGGTGATCCTCACACACTTAAAAACTTAGAGAAGTCAAAGAAAATGACAGAAATTTGCTGAGGGCCAACCAAGGAGAGCAGAAACAGTTTCAGTCAGTAACCTTTAATAAGACCAGCAGCTACCTTCTGCCAAGAGTAACAGAGATACATTATTGTTACATCTTTCAAATTTTTCAATGATAATCAGGTGATTTGGGTTTGTACATAAAATCCTCAGATGTTCATGATTATTATTAAAATGAAATGGCACCAAAGATATTAATTGTGTAGATCTATTAGCTGAATTGTCCTACTGTTAGCAGGTTTATAGCTCTTGGACCCAATGCCTCTGCTTGTGATTGAGGGAAACAGGGTGAGTAGTGGTTAAGTGAACAGTCTTTACATTCAAAGTGTCTCTGTTCATATTCTCATCCTATGATACACTAGATGATAAATGTGGACAAATAAAATACCATCATCATCAAATTAGCAGAAGTTTAGCACTCTGAAAATGACAGTGGTAATTGTAGCTGTTTCACTTACAACATGCTTCAATTGGAAAATAAGGGATGTTTGCATACTTCAAATACAGAAACAGGAATCCATAATGTTTAAATTTTTCCATTCATCTCTTTTTTCTTTTGTGAATTAGGATTGTGTAAAAGGCAGAGTGATAAAATTAGGGAATTAAAATTATAAATGTAACCCCCATTATGTTAAGCAGCAAATTGATAATTTTGTCATTTCACATATCAAGATAAAATTCCAAAGAAATTTTACTTGAATAGAAGAAAAGAAACAGAATATCTAAAATGTTATAGCTGACACCTAAAGAAAGAAAACTCTTGAAGTAAATTTCAAATCTAAGAATAAACACTATACTATTAAACTTCTGGAAAACATAACTGAAGAAAAATTTTAATATATTAATCTAATAAGATTTCTTAGGATACACGCATATGAACTAATCATATAATATTAATAAATTATGGTTTATCCTAATTAAAATGTGATGTCCAAAGTCACTATTGAGAAAATTAAGAGTAAGGCAAAGACAATAAATTTATCTGACTATAGACTTTTATTTAAAATATATAAATAATATCAACATGACAATAAATTAAGTCAACAGATCAAAATAAAATAAGAAAGTTATTTCAATTGATATATGACAGAAGATATACAAATAGTTAATAAGCACATGAAAAGATACTAAACTTATTATTCATAAGGGAATAGATATACCACTACACATTCACACTAAATTAATAGAAAAAAAGAAACAGAAAACAAACAAAAACTTACAGTACCAGATTTTGACAAGGATATGCAACAACCAGAGCTCTCAATCATAGCTGGTGAGGAGAGATGTAATATTTTACTACTATTAATACTTTGGAAAACTACTTGATAATTTCTTAGAAACTAATCATATAGTTAGAATATAACTGAACAACTCTATTCCTCAGTATTTACTCAAGAGAAATGTAAACATATGTCTACACAATGACACATATAAAAATGTACAAGGCAGCTTTGTTACTAAAAACCCCAAACTGGAAACAAACCCAACTATTCAACAAATGCACAGATAAATGATTTGGGGTATATGAATAGAATGGAATACTACTCAGTAAACTATTAATAACAATGAATAAATCACATATATATGCAACAACATGGATTAATCTTGAAAACATCATGTTGAGCAAAAAGATCTTGACATAAAGGAGTACACATTGTATAATTCCATTCATACGAACTTGTTAAACAGCAGAACTTATGTATGATGACAGAAATGAGGTCAGGGGCTGACTGCAGTGGGATATGGGAGATTGACGGGGAAGAGGCATGAGAAACTTTAGGATGATGACAATGTTTCAATAATGTGGTCTTGCTTTCACCAGTGTATGCATCTATCAAAATTAATTTAGATGAACTTTAAACTTAAAATGAGTACTTTCATTATTGATGTAATCTAGGTAAAATATATTTTAATATAATCTTAATATATGAACAAATATAATAAATTGATCTTGACTTTAAAACAATAATAAAAAATTAACAAAGATAGAGAAGATATATATATACAATATAATCTCACAGCATGTAAAAGCTAATAACACATATTCTTTTTTAGAGAACCTGGAACATTTCAGAATTATTTGTATTCTGATACATAAAGCAAGCTACAATATTTTTGCAGATCTTTTCACTGTTCTTCACATTTAAGGAAGTAATGACATCAATCTTACAGGGTTTCTTATAAAATATAAAAAATCATATAAGAAAACATCAAGTAGTAATAATTTTATAAACCTCTTAGCAAACTAGGAACAGACAGTAAGTTCTTTAAACTGCTTAAAAAGGACATATTGCAAACAACAAACAAACTTGATGGTCATGTATGAAAAATTTTCCCCAGGTAATGGGAAGAAGAGAGATGCTTGCTTGTTTTGTCAAATATCAGATGGCAATATAAGTATGGGTTTATATCTGGGTTCTCTGTTCAGATCCATTGGCCTATGTCTCTGTTCTTATGCAAATTGCATGCTGTTTTAGTTACTGTAGCCTTGTAGTATAGTTTGAAGTCTGATAAATTGATGCATCCCAATTTGTTCTTTTTGCTTAAGGTTGCTTTGGCTATACAGGGTCTTTTCTTGTTCCATACAAAGCATAGAATTCTTTTTTCTAGATCTGTGCAAAATGATATTGGTATTTTAATGGGGATTGCATGGAGTCTATAGATGACGTTGAGTATTATAGACATTTTGACAATGTTGATTCTGCCAATCCATGAGCATGGTATGTTTTTACATCTGATTATGTCCTCTGCTATTTCCTTCCTCAGAGTTTTGTAGTTATCTCTGTAGAGGTCTTTCACTTCCTTAGTTAAATATATTCCTATGTATTTTATTTTCATTGTTGCTATTGTGAAGGTATTGAGTCTTTGATTTGGTTCTCAATTTGACTGTTGTTGGCACATATGAATACTACTGATTTGTGTACATTGATTTTATAACCTGAGACATTGCTGAATTGATTTGTCAATTCTAGTAGTCTCTTGACAGAATCTTCGGGGTTTTCTAAATATAAGATCATATCATCAGGAAAGAGCAATAGTTTGACCTCTTCTGACCCTATTTGGATAGCCTTGATTTCTTTCTATTATCTGATTGCTCTGGCTAGGATTTGTAGCTCTATGTTGCATAGAAGTGGTGATAGTGGACAAACTTCTCTGGTTCCAGTTCTAAGCAGGAATGTTTCAATTTTTCACCATTCAGTATGATGTTGGCTGTGGGTTTGTCATGTATGGCTTTTATCATTTTGAGGTAAATCCTGTCTATGCCTATTTTGTTAAGCATTCTTGTCATGAAATGATATTGAATTTTGTCAAATGCTTTTCTGCATCTATTGAGAGGCTCACATGGTCTCTGTTTTTACTTCTATGTAATTGGTGAATTATGTTTATAGATTTGCATGTGTTGAACCATACCTACATCTCTGGGATGAAGGCCACTTGGTCAGGATGGATTATTTTTTTAAAGAGCAGCTGAATTCTATGTGCTAGGATTTTACTGAGAATTTTTGCATCTATATTCATAAGGGATATTTGTTGGTAATTTTCTTTTTTGTTTTTCTTTTTGGTTGAGTCCTTGCTTGGCTTTGGTATGAAGGTGATGTTGGCTTCATAAAACATGTTTGGGAGGATTCATTCCTTCTCAGTGTCACAGAATAATTTCTGCAGGATATTTATTAGATCTTCTTTGTAGGTTTGGTGAAATTTGGGTGTTAAACCATCTGATCCAGGACTTTTTTTGGTGGTAAGTTTTTTTATTGCCGCTTCAATTTTGGTAGTAGATAATGATCTGTTCAGAAACTGCATTTCTTCCTACTGAGCCTAGGGAGGCTATGTGTTTCTAAGAATTTGTCCATTTCCTCCATGTTTTCAAGTTTATGTGCATAGAGGTTTTTACAGTATTCAGAGATAATATTTTGTATTATCTCTGTTCTATGGTATCAACTGTAATTTCCCCTTTTTCATTCCCAATTGAGCTTACTGAAGTCCTTTCTTTTCTGCTTTTGGTTCATCTAGGGTGAGGCCTGTCAATTTTGTTTATATTTTCAAAGAACCAACATTTTGTTTCATTAGCTGTCTCTACAGTTCTTTTGTTATCAATTTCTTTTAGTTCTAATCTGAATTTCTTAAATACTAATCAGTTATTCAGATTTTTATCTTTCCTGTTTTTACCTCTAAATTATTAAAATAGAAGCTTAAATCATCAATTCCAACCTTCCTTCTTTCCTAGTACAGACGTTTTTGTGTGTGAACAATTAGTATTTGTTTTATTTGGGTTTTTTTTTTCTTATTTTTTTTATGTCAGCATATTTCAGGGGTAAAAATGTTTAGGTTACATATATTGCCTTTGTGCCACCCAAATCAGAGCTTCAAGTGTATCCACCTGCCAGACAGTCTGCACTATACCCATTAGGTGTTTATATGTCCATCCCCTTTCCCCTCTCCCATCTGCCTGACAACTGATGAATGTTACTGCTATAACACTTAAGTGTTGATCAGTTAATACCAATTTGATGGTTACATCAAGTACATGTGGTACTTGTTTTTCCATTCTTGTGGTACTTCACTTAGTAGAATGGGCTCCAGCTCAATCTGGGATAATACCAGAAGTGATAGATCCCCCTCTTTTTTTGTGGCTGAGTAGAACTCTATGGTATACATGTACCACATTTTATTAATTCACTCATGTATTGATGGGCACTTGGGCTGTTTCCACATCTTTTCAATTATGCATTGTCCTGCTATAGACATTCGAGTGCAGATGTCTTTTTTGTAGAATGTCTTTTATTTTTCTTTGGGTAGATACCTAATTGTGGGATTGCAAGATCACATGGTAGTTCTTCTTTTAGTGCAGATGTCTTTTTTATAGAATGTCTATTTTTCCTTTGGCTAGATGCCCAGTAATGGAATTGCTGGATCAAATGGTAGTTCTTCTTGTAGCTCTTTGAGGTATCTCCATAATACTTTCCACAGAGGTTGTAATAGTTTGCAGTTCTACCAGCAGTGTATGAGTGTTCCTGTCTCTCTGCATCCATGCCAACATTTATTGTTTTGGGACTTTTTGATCAAAGACATTCTCAATGGAGATAAATGATATCTCATTGTGGTTTTGATTTTCATTTCTCTGATGATTAGAGATGTTGAGTATTGTTTCATATGTTTGTTAGCCATTAGTCTATCTTTTTAAAAAAATTTTTGTTCATGTCCTTTGCCCACTTTTTGATAGGGTTGTTTGATTTTTTTTCTTGCTGATTTTCCTGAGTTCTATATAGATTCTAGTTATCAGCTGTTTATCAGATGTGTAACATATGAATATTTTCTCTCGTTTTGTAGGTTGTCTGTTTGCTCTTGTGATAGTTTCCTTGGCTGTGTAACAGCATTTAATTTGATCAGGTCCCATTTATTTATTTATTTTTGTTGTTGCTGTGATTGCCTTTGGTGTCTTCTTCATAAATTTTTTTCCTAGGCCAATGTTAATAATAGTTTTTCCATCATTTTCTTCTAGAATTCTTATAGTTTCATGCCTTAGGTTCAAGTCTGTTATCCACCATGAATTGATTTTTGTGAGAGTTGAAAGATACAGATTCTGTTTCACTCTTGTGCATGTGGTTATCTAATATTCCCAGCAGCATTTGAATAAAGATTCTTTTCTCCAGTGTATGTTTTTGTCTGCTTTGTGAAAGATTAGATGGCTATATGAGGGTGGTTTTATATCTGGGTTCTCAGTCTGTTTCATTGGTCTGTGTCTCTGTTCTTGTATCATGCTGTTTTTGTTACTATATCCTTGTAATATAGCTTGAAATCTGGTAAATTGATACCTCCCAACTTGTTCTTTTTATTTAAGATTGCATTTGCTATACAGAGTCTTCTCTGATTCCATATGCAGCATCTGACATACACTTATAAGGTGTAAATTTCCATCATCCACACTTTAACTGTATCTCATACTTTTCAATATTTTAATCATCACTATATTTTTTAAAAATATTTTATCATTTCTCTTTGATTTTTTTCCTGTGAAATATTTAGAAGCTTACTATTAATTACCATAAAATTGAGCTTTTAAAAAAGTATCTCTCTACACAAGGGCTGGAAAACTTATTTCTTGGTATACTGGAAGAAAATATGCATGGTCTGGGCTTTATCCCAGATATGCAAGGTTGGTTCAACATAGCAAATCTATAAATGCAATTCACCACATAAATAAAAGCAAGAACAAAGATCATGTGATTGTTTCAGTAGACACAGAAAAAGCATTTGACAAAATCAAGCACACTTTTATGATAAAAACTCTTTACAAAATAGACATAGATAAGACATTCCTTATTAAGGACATATATATGATCAACCCACAGCCAATATGATGCTGAATGGGGAAAAATTGAAAGCATTCCCTCTTGGAACAGGAACCAGACAAGGTTGCCCATTGTCTCTACTTCTCTTCAACATAGTACTGGAATTCCTTGCCAGAGCTATCAGATAAGAGAGAGGAATGAAGGGTGTCCAAATGGGGGCAGAAGAGTTCAAACTCTTACTTTTTGCTGATGATATGATATCTAGAAAATCTTGAGGATTCAGCCAAGAGACTCCTGGAATTGATAAATGAATTCAGTAAAGTCTCAGGATACAAAATTAATGCACACAAATCAGTGGTATTCATATATGTCAATAACAGTCAAGCCAAAAGTCAAATCAGAGACACAACATCTTTGACAATAGCATCAAAGAAAATTAAATATTTAGGAATATATTTAATGAAGGAGGTGACATAAATGTATAGAGAGAACTACAAAACAATAAGAAAGGAAACTGTAAAATATATAAACAGATGGAAATCCCTACCATGCTCATGCATTGGTAGAATCAATATTGTTAAAATGTCCATACTACTTAAAGTGATCGACAGAGTTAATGCAGTCCCTATTAAAATACCATAATCATTCTTTACAGATTTAGAAAAAATAATTCCATACTTCATATAGAACCAGAGAAGACCTCATATAGCCAAAGCAATCTAAAGCAAAAAGAACAAATTGGGAGGCATCAGTCTGCCAGACTCAAACTTAACTACAATGCTATAGTAACCAAAACAGGATAGTATTGGCACAAGAACAGAGATATAGATCTTTGGAACAGGACAGAGAATCCAAGTATAAAAACCATCCTCATATTGTCAACTAATCTTTGATGAAGCAGACAAAAATATACATTTTTGTGTAGAATCTCTATTCAATAAATAGAGATTCAATAAATAGAGATTCAAAGAAACTATTCAATAAATTGTGCTGGGAAAACTGTATATCCACATGCAGAATATTGAAACTGAATCCCCATCTCTGACCTCTCAGTAAAATCAGCTCATGATGGATAACAAACTTAAACCTAAGGTATGCAACCTTAAGAATTCTGTAAGAGAAAGTTGGGAAGACTCTTTTAGACATTTGCCTGGGCAAAAGATTTATGAAGAGGACCTCCAAATCAATCACAGCCGCAATAAAGATAAACACATAGGACCTGATCAAATTAAAAAGGTTCTGCACAGCCAAGGGAATTATCATTAGAACAAATGAACAACCTACATAGTGGGAGAAAATATTTGCTTTCTATATATCTTATAAAATGCTGATAACAAGAATCTACATACAACTTAAAAATAAACAGGAAAAAATGAAAACACTCCATCAAAAAGTGGCCAAAGTACATGAACAGAAACTTCTGAAAGGAAGATAGAATAATGGCCAGCAAATGTACACAAAAGTGCTCAACATCTTTAATCATTAGGGAAGTACAAATCAAAACCACAATGAGATATCACCTAACTCCAGTGAGAACGGCCTTTATCAAAAAGTCCCAAAACAACAAATGCTGGTGTGGATGTGGAGAGATAAGAACACTCTTACACTGCTGGAGGGACTGCAAACTAGTACAACCCCTGTCGAACTAATTTGGAGATCACTTCAAAGAGCTAAAAATAGAAATATAATTTGATCCATTAATCCCACTGCTAGGCATCTACGCAAAGGAAAAATAGATACTCTATAATAAAGACATCTGCACTAGAATGTTTATAGCAGCATAGTTCATAATTGCAAAGGTGAGGAAACAGCCCAAGTGCCCATCAATACATGATTGAATTAATAAAATGTGGTATATATGTCCCATGGAATACTACTCAACTACAAAAAACAATGGTGAACTAGTACCTCTTATATGATCCTAGATACAGCTTGAGTCCATCCTTCGAAAAGTGGTATCACAAGGATGGAAAAACGTGTACCACATGTATTGGCCATCAAATTGGTACTAACTTATCAACACTAAGGTGCACACATGGTAGTAATAGTCATTGGGTTCCCATCTGGTAGGGGTGTGGAGGAGACAAACCCCCAACTGACTGAAGCCATGCACACTGTATGGGGACAGTCATGCTTGTAGCCCTGGCTTTGGCAAGGAAAATGCATTACATGTAACCAAAATGTTCATACTCCATAATATCCCGAATTTAAACAAATAAATAAATGAAAGTATCTCTCTGTTTAGATGGCTATAAATTTCATTGTAATTAGTGAACATACTCTGTTTTAACTTTTTGAAATTTGTGGTTTTGTTTATCTTACAAGATATTGTAATTTTTGTAGAGACTTCAAACACACTTGAAAAAATATGTTGTCTGTTTTTTCTGAATTGTGTGTTCTAAACATTTCCATTAAGGGAATTTTAATTTATTGTGTTCATATTTTACATGCATGATGATTTTTTCTGCTATTTTAACAGCTATTGTGAGCAGTATCTATGAGTCTCCTGCAAGTTTTGGATTTTTCTATTTACATTTTATTTTATCAACATTTTTGCTTTAAAATTTAGGGGATGTTCTTTGGGTTATATGGAGGTTTAGGATTCCGTTTGGATAACCTTGGATTGAACACTTTATCATTATGGAATGTTTGCCTAATACCTTATAACACATCATACTTAAAGTTCCTATTCTTGATATTAGGATATCAAAACAATTTTTTGTTAGTGATTTCATGGCATATTCTGGCATATTTCATGGCATTTTCTATTCTCTTCCTTTTGAGGTTTATGTGTCTTTATATTAAAATGTATTTTTCTAAGATGCAACAAGTAGAAATAGAAGTTTTTTAAAATTGTGTCATTTCAAATAGCAACAAGTGAGCATCAGATACATAGAAATAAATCTCACAAAATATGTGCAATGTATATATGCTGAAAATGATAAAATAACATTAAGAGAATTTCAAGATAATCTTAATAATAAGGTATTTACCACATTCATGAATTAGAAGACTCAATACTGTAAAGATATCTAGTCTCAACAGGTTTTCATATAGATGCAATATACTTACAATTAAAATTTCAGTGGTATTTTTGTGAATTGCCATACATAAGTGCATAGGGCCCCAAGTAACCCTATTTTAAAGAACAGTGTTCTACAAATTATGCTACCAGGTGTCAATGGTGTTAGCATAATATACAACATTAAGATAGTGTGATATTGGTGCCAAAGTGGAACAGTGGTACAAAACATAGTATCTAGAACAGATACAAAGACGTATGCAGCCACCTTATTAATGTCAAAGGAGACTCTGCAGTGACAAGAGAAACTGTTGTAATAAATGGGACAAATCTGTAGGATAGTCATATGAATAGCATATGAAGGATATTCTATCATTTATTTTATACCTCTTTCTTCCTGTATTGAACACACTTAACATTTACATATAAAATCAGTAAATGCCTTCCTTTTTATAATCCAACTTGTCAAAGTATTTTTGTGTGGAGGCTGATATTTCAATTGCTCAGTATAGATAGGACATAGACACAGTTCATCTTTAATTTATGTAGATAGGTGGCACAGGCTTTCATAATATGCTTGTGGATAAGACAGTTATATGGGCTGGTTGCTTTACAGTTAGATATAGAAGAACATATTTGAACACAAAGAGTATTAATGAATGCAAGTATTTCCTAATATGGCTGATAAGCTGCATCATCTAGGGAGATGATAGTATTTACAAAAATTATGAGCACAAAAATGTAAACATGACTATAATGAAAAACGAAAGTGCTTGAGAAACCTTTCCTACACTCTTAGTCCTATCCCCAGAGAGAATTTAATCTCTTTATATACAATTTCTGCTTCTAGTTCTTCTGAAGATTATCTCCATAGATCTAAATAATTTGTTCTCGTTACTTTTTCCAGAATTATCAACTTTGAGCATTATTTTAGCATTCCATTATATTTGTAGGTACTTTAGTTAAATTATTACCACTGTCTCCCTTCCTTTCCAATGTTTATAACTTATTTCATTTTTGTTCCTTTTTTAATTACTTCTGAAAATGTAAAAATATCCTCAACCTTTTATTCTTCAACTTTCAAAGTTTTCTCAATTCATCTGCAGAAATTTTTGATACAGGTTTTCTATTACAAGAACATAATTTGTGAATCACAACCTTTGAGTGACAGTTTTAATGATCTAAATTTTCAAAAAACAAAAAATTAAAAGTAAACAAACAAGCAAGCAGTACTACCAAGTGATTCTGATGAATAGCACGTTGGGGCACTACTGGATTAAGAAACGGAAGTCAGTGTAGTGGCATGCTTCAAGTGGAGAGCTTGAGAACCTCTATCTTTTTTTTCTAATTTTTATCAAGATTCAGATGCCTTAATCATATAATTTACAAATGACATAAAAGTGAAAGGAATAGCTAATAGAGTAGATAGATGAAGTGAATATTAACACATATCTATAGGCCTGTGTTAAGAAGTATGAGAATATTATAGTTACAAAGACTTGAGGTGAAAGATACCTAATATTCACCATAATGAAACTTAATATGAAAATAAAGTTAGTAGAAACTCAGACCCATAAAAATTTGAATATGTTATTAACCGAATCAGAAGAGGAACCCAAAGGTCTTGTCATTTTTATTCATTTCCAAATATCTTCTTTTTTTGTTTATTTGTGCTAACATAATCACCATACACTCTACCTCTGAGGTTCTGAAAAATACATTTGATGTGATAAATCATTTTATCAGAATATGAGCTGAGGTCATTGAACATCAGAAACTTTAAGGACATTGTCTTCAGCCTTCTTATTTGAATTGTAAAAGGGACATAAAATGATACATATCATCATGATATGTACATATGATAAACAACTTGTGGTCAACAAAAACCTCCCATGTTATCAAAACTCAGTCCTGAAGGACTACATCTGAACAATTGGATCCTCACAGTGAAGACAGTTAAAATAAATAACTTGACATTTAGCAGTACAAAAATTTAAGTACTTAATTTAGCTTTCAAAAACCAATTCTTTGCACACCGGATATAAGTTTTTGATATAACTTATGCAAAAAAAGGACTCAGTTATTTACTAATTCATTAAGCCCATTAAGTAAGTGGATGGTTAATAAAGCAATTTGTTTCCGATTGCATTACAGAAATACAGTTTCTAGGGAGTAGGATGGGTAATAATCTCCATAAGAATCATAACAAAGCTTCCTAACTTGAGATTCATAAAATGGAAATGCCATGAATGGGTCATAATTATGCCCAGGTGGTGTGCCAAAAATATTACCATTTCCTATGTGTGTCATGAGGCTAGGACGCACTATGCAACAGTCACATTACACCTGGACTTTTGTATTTAGTTGTAGATGTCCTTTTTAAGGACAGACATCAACAGGGTGAAAGGCACACAGGAATTATGGAGAGCTTGGAAACATTCAAAGGTAATGGAATACTCAGCAGACATCATCATATGTCTGCTGGGAATTTAAAGGAAAGAAAGACTGATGTTCTATATGGTGTTTATAAAATGTAAAGATACACCTTTTATTAAATATACAGAATAATATTGTAATGATTTGAGCTCTTAGCAATGGAATGAGTTATTCTTGTTCCTAATCATTGAATACACTCAATGTTATATCAGATGATGATCTACTTTAAGAAACACTAGACAGGCTTTCCTTTATTGCTTTTAGGATAAAATATGAATATCCCAACTACCTTTTGCCACTCTCCAGATGTGGCTCACATTTGGTTCCTTTCCATTTCTGGAATATGTCACATTCTCTTAGCTATCTACATTTTTATTTAGGCCTCCTTTCAGATTAAATAGTCTTAATAAATCCTAGCCCTTAATTGCCTGATGAAATTTTATTTCTTCCAAGTCTCATTTAAAGATTACATCATCAGGGAAACATTCCCAAACATTCCATAGATTGGAACTTCTGAATATAAGCTTAGAAAGCCACCTGTAATTTCTAACACAGTACGATTTTAGAGTGTGAGCTAGACTATAAGCAAGATGATGAAACAACTCAAACTTACTCTGTTCTGTATCCCAAGGGGTAGGGCATATCCCTCAGTCTGGTCTCAGAACCACTTTTGAAGCTGGTCTACACCACAAGTCATCATCCACAATTATAACCATTCAGTTTATGTGTCTCCAGCACCTGGGTAGCAAACATACTCCTTTGAGCAGTTCTGATGGTTGTGCTACACAGCTGTGTCATGAATTTAAATATGCCAGGTGCCAAACAATACAGAGCAAATACTCCCCAAAGATTTCCATTTCTCAGGGATACCAGCTCTTGAGAAAAGAAGCAATTACGCATGGCATTTCTCTCGTGATGTAATTTTTTTTTTCCAGTGAGATTCTCTGCCAATCTTAAACTTATCAATTAGTGATAAAGTTTTGGGCACAGAGAACAGCTGGGGATTTTGTCAAAATATAGAATGTAAACCAGCAGGTTTGACTGGGGTTTGAGATTCGGCATTTCCTGCAAGTTCACAGCCAGTGCTATTGATTCACACTCTACACTGTGATTAGCAGATTTTAGAGTACCAGGCACATTCTGACAAGTTATCTTATGACCAATATGGCAAGAAAATGTTAAACAACGAATTAAACCACTTATGCCTTTGTAAAAAATAATGTGTAATTTATTTTATATATAAATAGGAAATATACTTATTTGGTTCAAAATTAAAAATCTATATGTAATTGGATTTGGGGAGTTATGTGCTAAAAATTCAGAATATCGATGTAGTTTTTGCCTTTTTTGTGTCGTTAACAATATTATTTCTGCTTGTTAATTTGAATATTTAAAGAAAATATTTTAGGTTTCTATGTTCCGTGTTCCTTCTTATTTCTTGTATACTTCTAATTTTTTCCCTCAAAATAGAAATGATTTGATGCAATCTTAACAGTATAGATCAAGGTAAATTTGGACATTCATCAAGGTAGCTCTTATAAAGTAGTGATAAATATATTAGGTTAAATTCTATTTTTAAAAGTTTAGGATTGGGCTACATTGGTGTTTTTCAACTATGACTACACATTTAAAATCAAGGGATTTTTAAAATCCCAAACTCAGCTTTCTCCCATGTCAATTAAATCAAGATCTAGTGGTCTGAGGCCAGATATCAATATTTTTAAAAAGATTATCAGAGTTTGATGCACACTGGAATAAACTGGAGACCCTCTTCAACTGCAGATTCTGATTCAGTAAGGCCGATATGCAGTTGAGATTATGCAGTTTTAGCCAACTCTCAAGTTTTCCAATGCTGCTGGTCTATGGACCACTATGAGAATCAAGGTGTTACATGATTTGTTGTATTGAATCCTCTCCACTAAAATTCTTTTTGAGTTGAGCAAGTTCCCCTATGCACTTGTATCAGAGAGCTTCCATTTAGCTTTGAAATTGCAGTACCTGCAAGATTCTGGGATGTCTGTAGGAGACTACTATGTATCTGGAAAATTCACACAAAATTCAATGACTAAGAACTTAATACTGGATGACAAATCACATCTACACTACTAGTTAAATAGCCTAACAGTTAAACACATCTTAAAGACCAGTCAAATCAATATTTATGGTTTATCAATTTCTGAAGACACCATTAGACAGATTATATATCTCTTCAATAAACAAAATAGATAACTGCGTCTGATGGTGGTAGAATAAAATTTAAAAATTAAAAATAACTGTATTTACAGCAGCATTGATCCTTTATAAATAAAGAGTATGAAAATGCAATATGTGAGGAGGAGGAGGGGATGAATATATATACACATAATGGGTACAGTGCGCACCATCTGGGGGATGGACACACTTGAAGCTCTGAGTCGGGTGGGGCAAGGACAATTACATAACCTAAACATTTGTACCTGTTTAATATGCTGAAATTTTTTAAAAAATTGAGGTGATGTTACTCAACCATAGTGCTTGGAGTTGGAATAAAACCCTACTGGTGCTTATTAATGTGGCAGTGGTGAAACCACTTTGTGTTGGAGACAGTCCAGCTGCAAATATGTGTGTAAAGCACAATTTTGCTCTGTATAATGCAGGGCAAAATTGCTCAAAAGAGTTCAAGTCAGCTTATCTGTATTGGATATTCTAATCATAAAATACATCACAAAAACAGCCTTGTAAAGAAAAAAAGGTATGACATTTTCTGGTTCTTTTTTTTTTTTATTTCAAGAAAATATGAGAGTACCAACATTTTGGATGCTTTTTATATCTTTGTCTCTTAGCAAGGGTTGGAGGTATGCCCTTCCCCTCCACAATGCTCACCACATCCCTCAGATGTGGGTCTACCCCCCAACTCCCGAATCTCTGGTGAACACCACCATCCTTTGAGCACCATATTGATAATCAGTCAGTACCAATTTGATGGCGAGTACATGTGGAGCAAATTCTTCCGATCTTGTGTCACCTCACTTCGGATAATGGGCTCAAGCTCAATCCAGGATAATATAAGCAGTGCTAGCTCACTGTCATTTCTTAAAATTGAGTAATATTCCATTGTAAACATATACCAAATTTCAGTAATCCACTCATGAATTGATGGGCACTTGGGTTGTTTCCACGTCCTTACAATAGTGAATTGTGCTGCCATAAACATTCAGGTGCAGATGTCTTTATTATAGAATGTCTTATGCTCTTTTGGGTAGATGCCTAATAATGCTATTGCTGGATCAAATGGTATTTCTATTTTTAGTTCTTGGAGGTATCTTCAAATTTTTTTCCACAAAGGTTGCACTAATTCGCAGTCCCACCAGCAGTGTAAGAGTATTCCTATCTCTCCATATCTTCGCCAGCATTTGTTGTTTTGGGATTTTTTTGATAGAAGCCAATCTCACTGGAGTTATATATAAAAAAAAATTCTCAACATCTCTAATCATTAGAGAAATACAAATCAAATGAGATATCACTTTTCCAGTTCATTTTTATAGAACACTTTCCCCTTGAAAATGGCATCTTAAAATCTCAAAGTTCTTCCCTTTGTTTACAATCCTAATTTAAAGATGTGAACAGCTGAATTTTCCATGGATTATCTCATTTAAAAAGAAAAACCAAAACCAGACAAATACCCAAGTTTAGAAAATACATACTGGGTGAGCAATGCACTAAAATTATCCACACGAAAACAAATGATCAGTAACCTTATAGACCAAGATGACATTTCACTGTCAATAATGTGAAAAATTAATAAAAGTGAAACTATAATGGAAAGTTTCTACAGGACAGAAACACAGCCATGTAGGGAACTGTGGATGCCTGGTATGTAGAAGGGAACTCTCAGGAGTCCTTACACTCACCCACAATTACCTGAACTGAGTATCCCTTTGAGTGTAATATCCCAGATCCTAGAGCCAAACTTCCTAGAATCAATCATTTATTTTCTTTGGGACCTTGAGGCATTCACTCAAACTAAATAAGCCTTAACTTTTCCTCTTTAAAAAGGGAGTAATGCTAAGACTTTCCCTGAATACTGTAATAAGTATGATCCATTGAAAGTGCTGGACACTGTGCTTAATATTTCATAAAATCTCAATAATACATATTATTACTACCATCATCATCATTGTTGGTCTTGTTATTGTTTGTATTATTATTATTATTATCATCATCACAAAGTAAAACCAGCTCTCCTTTAAACCTGAGGAGTCTTTTGATTTTCTTCTTAGTATTTTCTCCAGACGTAAGTTACTGTAACATAGGTTCAAAAGAAGTGGACTAGAGGGGAATTTTTGTTTCAATATACCATTGTTTATTTAACCATTCCCCTATAGTTAGACATTTAGATTATTTTCAATCTTTTCCTATTATACACAATCCTGCAATGAACATCTTTATGCATATTTTGGTCATATCCATGGTTATTTTCTCAGGAAAAATTCCTAAGATATGAAATAGTAGAACTGTACATTTTTTAAGTTCTCAACATCTGGTTCCAAATCTGGTTCCAAATTGCCCTCCAGGCAGGTCGTATCAATTTACACTTGCACCAGCAGTGTGAACACCAAACCCTTAAGGGTGGATGGAGGGGAACAGGTCTTGTCATTCCAGCTCGATATTTGCCATTCTTGCTCACCTCCCTTTAAATAGATAAGCTTCACAAGCATGCAGAGTGGAATGGAGAAATCAGACTAATTGCCCAAAGCCAGGAACTTTGGAACTGAGTTAAGGCCAAGTTGAAATGGTCTGTTTTGATGACTCTAAATAACCTACTGGTCACTTGACCCACTTTGGTTCTGAAGGATACACCTCTACTCTTACAGAGTAAGCAGGAAATAAGAAGAAGTCCATCTTGCTTACTTTGGAAAAGAAGACCATTTGGATCTCTCAGCACCCAGAGTGCCCAGTCCCCAGAGGAGATGGCTGACATTATGATGTAGCGTGTGGGAATCTGGACTGGGTCCTTTGCCCAAATCTTCCAGTCCACATCTTGTTGCACAGCCTGGGAGCCCAACGTAGTGGCACACATTTCCCCTGGATCTTAAAGGCTTTGCATTTTCCCTTCTACCCTATGCAAATATAAAGATAACTCCCTTGGTTAGTGGGGGATTTGAAGTTATCCACAAAGACACTAACTGGGATTTGTTTTTGAGTCAGGGGATGTGATCTGTGGCTAATTAGCTGGGACACCTTGGACAAGTCCCTTCCTCTATCTAGGCCTTCCTCAGCTTCCCCTCATGAACAAGGAAGCAGTTGGCTTGGATTTGGTGAGCCATAATTCCTATTTTCCAGAGGAGGGAAGAAGAGAGAGGAGCATCTACCAGAGAGAAGCACTGTGCTGAGCACTTTGCACACATGAGCTTCTGTAATCTTAACGGCAGCTCTGTGAGGGAGATGACATCTGTGTTCTTGCCTTTCCAGCACCAATTATTCTACTGCCAGCACCTTGGTTTTCTTTTAGGGAATCATCTCTCACCCACAGCTAGTCCCACTGGCTTAGGAGGGGCTGATCCCACCCCCTCTAGAGGGGAATTTTTGAGATCTGTTACCTGGGAAAGCATCACGGAACTTCCAAAAATTTAAACATTATACCTAAAAAATTACATATCCAATCAGACCAAAGGTCTATTTTTATGTGATAGAATGACATTAAATCCTGTTCATGAACACAATTTCCTGTCCAGAATTTTCTTCAGGGCAAATCTGACATCCTTATTTCTCAGGCTGTAAATCATGGGGTTCAGCATGGGCACAACAGTAGTATAAAACACAGAGGAGACTTTCCCTTGGTCCATGGAACTGACTGATGATGGCTGAAGGTACATGAATGCTGCAGATCCAAAGAAGAAAGCAACAGCCAAGATGTGGGAGCTGCAAGTGCGGAAGGCTTTGCACCTGCCCTCCGTGGAGCGAATGCGGAGGATGCTGGCAGTGATGAAGATGTAGGAGGCAAGGATGGTTAAGGCAGGAGTCAGGATGTTAAATGCACTCAGGCCCAAAACCAGTAATTCATTGATGTAGGTGCTGGAGCAGGACAGCTCCAAGAGTGGAAAGAGATCACAGAAATAATGGTTAATCACATTGGTCTTGCACAAAGAGAGTCTCAACATAAAGCTTGTATGAATTGTTGATCCGATGATACCCAAAATATAAACTCCTACTGTGAGCCAGAAGCAGAGGTGATAAGACATGATGACATTGTAAAGCAAGGGGCTACAGATGGCAACATAGCGGTCATATGCCATTGCAGCCAACATGTGACAGTCTGCAATGGCAAAAACAAGGAAGAAATAGAGCTGAGCCATGCATTCAGAATAGGTGATGATGTTCTTCTCTGTCATGAAGTTCACTAGCATCTTGGGGGTAATGACAGTGGAATGGCAGAGGTCAATGAAGGACAGACTGCTGAGGAAATAGTACATGGGGGTGTGCAGGTGAGCACTGAGGCCAATCAGTGTGATCATGCCCAGGTTCCCCACCACAGTGACCATGTAGATTCCCAGGAAGAGAAGGAAGAGGGGCAGCTGGAGCTCTGGCTTCTTTGTTAGCCCAGCCAGGATGAAGTCAGTCTCTGAGGAATGGTTTCCAGGGTTCATTATTCTGTCACCAGGTACTAAGTTTAAAAGAAAAAGAGAATGTGTTGTCATGAGTATATTTGTATGTTCATGTGTTTGGTTTGTGTGTGTGTGTGTGTGTGTGTGTGTGTGTGTGTGTGAGAGAGAGAGAGACAGAGAGACAGAAGGAGAGAGAGAGAAATTTTGAGGAGCTGATGAGATATTTTATCCCTCATCAGAGGAGACACATCATGTAGGGGTCTCTCGAGCCTCTCCTACTAGTCTGAGACAACCAGTGATTCTGGATGACCCAAGGAGGAATTATGGACATCAACAATCTTACAATTAAAATAGTTCATAACCTTTTAAGAGAACACATCAACTTTTGAATTTTTTACCTCAGTTAGAAGAAAGGTTACTAATGTTATTTCTGAGGCCTCCTCTTCTTCTTCCCATATTCTGTAGAATGTATAAATATCATGCGTGTCAAATGGCATAATGATTAAATTTTCATTTTACTCAGAATAGGGAAGAGGAGCAAATGCTTTCTAAAATTTATGAACATAGGAGCCATAAGTCTGTGAAACTATTTATATTAGTCTGAGTTATTTTCTTTGCTATACTTCCAACTAAAAACAGCTGAAGAACTTGGCAACGATCTGTATCTTTTTGCCTGAAATTGCTGCTCTGTGGGTCTGCTATCCCACAAGGCAGGAACATAGCTGCTTGGCAGCTTGCATCCTTAGATCTCAATAGCTTTTCCAAAAGTGAGGGGTCTGCCTTCCCTTGTTTAATTTGAATAATCCCAAAGGAGTAATATAATGACCTAAATTTAGGTCATGTATTACACCACTCTATCCAGGGCAGCAGAGGACTATGATTGGTTTTTGTTAATTGTACTTCATGGTTGAATTAGTGGAATTCAGAAAACTATTCATATTCCCAAAAAATGAGAAAGCTTTTGGAAGAGAAATGCTAGACACTTTCCATAGTGTTCACTTTTTATAATCATGTATTTTGCATGTGCTCTCTATAGAATTTAAAGATAATGGATATGTAGATTAGTAGAGCACATGCAAAATGTGATTAGAAATTTTAGTCTAAATTCAATACTAGTCAATAGTGTGAGATGCTTTTTCAAAAAAAGACGTTAGTTTGCATTTGTAAAAAAAAAAATTATATTCAAGAGAAGGGAAATTTGTTGTCTTAACACTCAAGCAACAGTTGGATCAGTGTTTTCAGTCTGAGGTACAGTATTTTATGTGGCATATATAAAAACTGGATAATTTCAAAAAAATGATTTATTAATAGTAATCTTGTCATTTGAAAAATACCTGAGAATATTTAGCTAATGAAGTAAAAATATATGTGGCACATGACGTTTATATCTAGATGTTCAAGTGTTACATGATTTGTCTTTTCCATAAAAAGACATTTGGTATGCTCTCAGTTTTAACTCATCATGATCCTTTACTTCTTGTCTTCTATCACTTCTATGAAATCCTATTTAATAGTTAAGGCTCTATAGATAAAGGCCTTATTAGTGCAACCCCAGTTAATAATACCATTTTCTCTGTGCCCATGAATATGTTTCTTTTTTTTTCCTTTTATTTCATCATATTATGGGGATACAAATATTGTTAGAGTTACATATATTTCCCCAAGCGTGTCAATCCCCAGGTGGTGCGCACCACACCCATTATGTAAGTATACACCCTTCCCCTCCTCCCTCCTCCCTTCTACCACCTGCCCATCACCCCATAAAAGTTGGAGTTTTCTTTTACATTTCGGTTACATTGTATATCTTTGCCTCTCCCTAAGAAGGTTTAGAGGTATGCCCTAATATGTTTCTTTTGTTTACATGTAGTACTTACAAGTTATTTACTGGTTTTTTTCTGCACTAAACTGTAAATTCAGTCTAGTTTTTGGCACAGCACTTGGCATAAAATAAGTCTCAATCAATGTGTTCTCAGTTAAATTGCTGAAAGAAGTTTAGAGGTAAGTGAATACTTAAATTCAAAATAACTGAACAAAGCCCTCACAATGCCTGAGCTAAAATGAGTAAACAAAGAAGTGTTTGCGGTAATTTTATACTGCAGGAGACAGAGAGATGACAAGGAAACCTGTGCTCATAAGGGAGTATGAGTCTTAGAAGGAAAACAGGTAGAGACAGATAAATAGCCATGTGCATCTCCGTTTATACTGGGAGAGAGACTAGAAGACTCCAAGATTTTAAAGTTCAAAGACTAGGACTCAAACATACCCCTCCTTCCCAGAGAGCTCAGTGCCGCACATTTTTCTTTTCATTTCTCTGGAGGGAAAAATGATTCTGATGATGTGAGGAGGTCCTAGCCCAAAAGTCTTCTTGGCAATTATTTTGAGTCCCTCATTCTGATGTCTGATGAAGCTAATACCCAAGGCCATCCGGCCCTTGTCAAATGTTGGTTAATATGATGACTTTATATGCTGGGTATACATACTAACAGTCTGATTAAGAACAAGTAAGGATAATGACCTCCCACTTGAATTTTATCCCACAGGTATCAACTCTTGGGAAAAGAAACAATTAGAATTTCCCTTTTTCCCCATTGGTTCTCAAGTGTTTAATATTGTCACATAGGTGTGGTTCATTGTTTTTGTTATATTATAGGTTGGAAGACATTATTATAGCTCTAGGTAGTGTGTTTAATGACAGGGTTTTTAAAAATTCAAAATTTCAGGAAATTTTTGAGATATATACTAAAGGAATTGTCTAAAGTTATTTGTCACAAGGAGAAAGATAGAAAATGGGAAGAGCAACCAATGTCCAAGATTTGAAAGTTTTTATTTTCATTGACCTCTACTAACTATATTTAGACATTATGATATAAGGGATGTCTGGAATGTATCCAGCCATGTAAGATGAAAAATAATATTAACAATGGCTGGATACTTTCCAGACAGTTCTTGTATATTCATAAAACAGTAATGCTTGAAATATTTTAATATGGGGGCTGAATTCAGCCAAAGACTGAAATTGGTAATTATTGCCAAAGATCCATGAGGAGTTCTTAACAAGCCTAACAAGAAAGATGATGACCTTTTTTCTTCTAAAAACAAAAATGTTTAGAAACAATGAAAATTATGTGTGTAGGGATTACTTTTGTAGTTCATAAAGACTAAGATATTTGGAAGTAAAATTATATTTAATGCTTTATTCAGTATTCATTAAATGTTATATCATTTTTGAGATAAATGCAATGCATTTTCTTAATTTACTTTGAAAATGCTTTAAATTATTATATGTTGGGCTTTATTCTTTTAAAAGTTATTTTTATGAATTGTTAAAAGGGTAAAAACTTAGTAACAGAATAATTCATAAACTCTGAAAAATGTGGCTCATCAATCATTAGAATAAGAAATATGATACCATCGAGTCACAATTTTTTGTTCTCAAGAATTTGACAATTGCAATATATATAATTCCCCCAAGTGTTCATTAACAATAAGAATTACCAAAGAAGACATCATAATACTATAGCATGTGTGAAGAACCAGAGGTGTGCCTGATTATAACCTGGAGTAGTAAGAAATGCATTGAAATGAAACACCTGTGTTTGTCATTGAAAGATGTTTAATTTGGAAAGGCATGATTGAGTTAAGAAGCTATTTTAGGATGGGGAAGCAGGAGGAATAAAGACAAGGCCATAGGAATAAACCCAGAATTGTAATTTTTTAATTAGTTTATTTACTTTTAAATTTCAGAATATTACAAGGGTATAAACATGTAAGTTACATATATTGCCTTTGCACCACCCAAGTCAGAGCTACAAGTGTGCCCATCCCCCAGACAGTGCACACTGAACCCAATAGGTATGAATATACCCAACCCTTCCTCCCACCTCCTACCTACCTGACACTGGATGTCTGTTACTACCACTGCCAATTTGATAGCGAGTACATGTAGTGCTTGCTTTCCCATTCTTGTGATACTTCACTTAGTAGAATGGACTTCAAGTATCCAGGATACCAAGAGGTGCTAGTTCACCATTGTTTCTTGTGGTTGAGTAGTACTCCATGACATACGTATACTACATTTTATTAATCCACTCATGTGTTGACGGGCACTTGTGTTGTTTCTACATCTTTGCAGTTGTGAATTATGCTGCCATAAACATTTAAGTACAAATATATTTATTATAGAATGTCTTTTTTTTGGGGGGGGTAGATGCCTAGTACTGGAATTGCAGTATCAAATAATATTTCTATTTTTAGCTCTCTGAGATACCTCCAAATTACTTTCCACATGGGTTCTACTAATTTACAAACCCACCAGCAGTTTAAGAGTGTCCCAATCTCTTCACATCCATTCCAGCATTTGTTGTTTGGGAACTTTTTGATAAAGGCCATTCTCACTGGAGTTAGGTAATATCTCATTGTGGTTTGGATTTCCATTTCCCTAATGATTAGAGATGTCAAGCACTTTTTTATATGTTTGCTGGCCATTATTCTGTCTTCTTTTGAAAAGTTTCTGTTTCATGTACTTTGCCTACTTTTAGATGGGGTTGTTTGATTTTTTCTTGTTAATTTTCTTAAGTTCTATGTATATTCTTGTTATCAGCCCTTTATCAGATGTGTAGCATGCAAATATTTTCTCCCATTCTGTAGGTTGTCTATTTGCTCTCATGATAATTTCCTTGGCTGTGCAGAAGCTTTTTAACTTGATCAGGTCCCATTTATTAAATTTTGTTACTGCTGTCATTGCTTTGGGGTCTTCTTCATAAATTCTTTGCCTAGGCTGATGACTATAAGAGCTTTCCCAACATTTTCTTCTAGAATTCTTAAGGTTTCATGCGTTAGGTTTAAGTCTGTTATCCACTGTGAGTTGATTTTTGTGAGAGGTGGAGGTGGGAATCCAGTTTAAATCTTCTGTATAAACACACATAACATTTGCACTCCCATAGTATGCTGAAATTAAAAAAAAAAATCTTCTGCATATGGTTATCCAATTTTCCCAGCACCATTTGTTAAATAGAGATTCTTTTCCCTAATATATATTTTTGTCTGCTTTGTTGAAGATTAGATGACAGTATGAGGATGGTTTTATATCTGGATTTTTCAGTCCTATTTTAAAGGTTTGTGTGTTTGTTCTTGTGCCAGTACCATGCTGTTTAGGTTACTATAGCCTAGTAGTAAAGCTTGAAGTCTGGTAGATTGATGCCTCGCAAATTGTTCTTTTTGCTTAATATTGCTTTGGCTCTACGAGGTCTTCCCTGATTCCATATGAAGAATAGAATTATTTTTTCTAGATATGTAAAGAATGGTGATGGTATTTTGATAGCAATTGTATTGATTCTGTAGATCACTTTAGGTAGTATGTACATTTTAACAACATTGATTCTACCAATCCATGAGCATGGTAGGGTTTTTCATCTGTTTACATCTTCTGCAATTTCTTTTGTCAATGTTTCATAGTTCTCCCTATATAGGTATTTCACCTCCTTCATTAAATATATTCCTAAATATTTCATTTTCTTTAATGCTATTGTGAAAGGTATTGAGTGTTTGATTTCATTTTCGGCTTGGCTGTTATGGGCATATATGAATGCCATTTATTTGTGTGAATTTATTTTGTATCGTGAGACTTTACTAAATTCATTTATCAATTCCAGGAGTCTCTTGGTTTAATCCTTGGGATTTTCTAGATATAATATCATCAGCAAAGAGTGAGAATTTGACCTCTTCGGCCCCCATTTGGACACTGTTAACTCCCCTCTCATCTGATTGCTCTGGTAAGGACTTCCAGTAGTATGTTGAATAGAAGTGGAGATAGTGGGCAACCTTATCTGGTTTCACTTCTAAGCAGAAGTGCTTTCAATTTTCCCTTGTTCAGTATGATATTGGCTGTGAATTTATCATATATGGCCTTAATAATTTTAAGTAATGTCCCATCTATACCTATTTTGTTAAGAGTTTTTATCATAAAAGTGTGCTGGATTTTGTCAAGTGCTTTTTCTGCCTCTATTGAGAGAATCATATGGGCTCTATCCCAGAGATGCAAGGCTGGTTCAACATAAGCAAATCTATAAATGCAATTCACCACATAAATAGACACCTTCTTTTTTTTGTTGAGTCCTTTCCCGGCGTTAGTAGTACAGTGATGTTGGCTTCATAAAATGTGTTGGGAAGTGCTCCTTCCTTCTTGATGTTGTGGAATAAGTTCTGCAGGATAGACATGAGTTCTTCTTTGTAAGTCTGGCAGAATTTGGGTGTGAATCCATCCAGTCTTTGAGAGTTTTTTTTTTTTTTTTTTTTTGAAGGTTTCTTATTACTGCTTCAAGTTCAGTACTTGATAGTGGTGTGTTTAGGAATTCTATATCTTCCTGCTTGAGCCTGGAGAGACTGTGTGTTTCTAAGAATTTTTGCATTCCCTCCACATTTTCAAGTTAATGTGCACAGAGGTTTTTGTAGTATTCAAAGATGATATTTTGTATTTCCGTGGTGTCAGTTGTAATTTCTCCTTTTTCATTTCTAATTGTGCTTATTAGTG
The DNA here is from genome assembly GCF_040939455.1 of Microcebus murinus. Taxonomy (NCBI): domain Eukaryota; kingdom Metazoa; phylum Chordata; class Mammalia; order Primates; family Cheirogaleidae; genus Microcebus; species Microcebus murinus. Next base: position 104,469,299 of record NC_134107.1, read on the forward strand.
TCCTTTGTTTTCTGCTTCTGATTAATCTAGCAAGAGGCATATCAGTTTTTGTTTATCTTTTCAAAGAACCAACTTTTTGTTTTATTGATCTTCTGTATAGTTTTTTTGTTATTGATTTCATTTAGTTCTGCTCTGGTCTTGGTTATTTCTTTTCTTCTGCTGTGACTCCAGAATTGTTGAGATAGAGGAACTACTCTACCTAGAAAGGACATACACCTTTCTAGGAGATCTTAATAGT